>NC_090725.1:294142500-294160000 GCF_036898095.1 Palaemon carinicauda | reverse complement strand
TTGAAATTTTTTATCTCCGATGAACCGAAATAAATAGAAAACACGCGCAAACATCTCTACTCTACCACACTCAAAGCAAAACTGAATTAGTTTCAACTTGAGATGATGAATCATTATCATCGGATCACCTGAATGCTAGTTACCTAAATTTGGTAACTATAATTGGTTAGCCTTGAATGCTATATTTTCGACCTTTTTCTACTATTAGGTTGGCCTTTTAAAGCTGCATTTGATAAGAATATAATTTAATATTCAAATGATATACAGTATACGAGTGAAATATATAAGCAAGTTACCCCTAGAGAAGCGGGCCTAAGTCAAAGAAAACTGTACGACTTTCAATCTAGAGAAAACCCAATTTAAGGCTAACTATATTATATTTAATCACCAAGATTTTTTTTTTCTATAAAGTCGTCTTAGCAAATTTATGAGTTAATGCCTCTAGGTATATTAACTTTCATAACTTGTATAATTGTAAGATATAATATTAGTAAGATTTACGTAAGAATAGTAAAACTATCACCATAAACTGAAAGTAGATAGTATCCTAAAATCTAGGATTTATAGTTTGCGCTGTCTGATTGTGATGTTGGCAGATTTCTGAAAGATTTCAACTTTTTTCCAATAAATATTCAAATCTATTTCTACTTCATCATCAGGTAATATTTCTAAGCCTGCAAATCTGTTTCGGCACTATAACAATCCTTTTTACTACTTGTGTTATCTTAGTTTTTCAATGTCATATCTGGGAATTATTGATAAATGGTTAAGTTGGTTGCGATATTTTCCGCAGGAAAATGTCCAATTATGCTTTTGTATATCTGTGTTCAAGCATTGTGTTCCCTATTATCAGTTCGAGAGAAAGAAAAAAAGAAAGAAAAACCTACTTGCTGATATGGAGTGCCATGCTCTCTCCCAGAATGTAGAAACCACGTTCCTTCATCTAAGTCCTTTTTTTCGAATCCAGTCAAGTCTTCTTTCAGTGAATACACATATCCAGGCCATATATCACAAGAACTGACAAAGGCTGCCCTAATTTGCCATCCTAGTTCAATTTTGGACACTAAGTTTCCATGATGTTTAGCTTTACTCTGGATTTTTAAACTTAGATCTTATTTACTTATTATCGAAAGATACTTCGCACCCTTCTCCCACTTGAAAGGGCTGCACTGGACCAAGGGACATTTATACCATTTGAGAGTTCACTAAAGGCCACTGATCTTTCTCCCTCTACCTTGCTGAAAACCTCAAGAGTTATGCGCTTTTACGTGTAAGGAAAAAATTAATTTTACATAGACATATACATACATATACACACATACAAATAATTTATATGTATATGTTGTTACGCTACTGGTAACAATGCTGAATCTGTCTAAAGAGAGACTGTGCGATGATAAGATTTAATATATGATAAAGGAGACAAAAACTAAAGGAAAACTTAACCTAACTTTTATTTGAATAAGACTTTTATATATAGAAATAATTTATATATATATAGGTTTATCTTTAAATACTCAAATCACCACATAAAAAAATCTTAATACACAACTCCTAATAGAATAAAGTAATGACATAAAAACCAATTTCTGCGGGAGCAAATTACGAAATACTTGGAGGTAATTGAATTAAACCTTTACAGTTACACAGACTCGGTGAATCTACTCTTGAAACAAAATCAAACTTAAAACTATTAAAGTATAGCAGCAAGAATAACCAAATGCAAACAATAACTGTTCAATACAATTACATCAATTTATGAAAGTACTTATTGAACACAAAAGAGACAAATATTGAGATACATCTTAACATGTCCCTCCCCTTAAGGGGAGACAACATGTACATCCAAATAAGAAACTAATAGATTAGAATTTTTTTTATACAGAAGCAAAAGTCAACATCTGGGAAGGATGTCAGCAATGAGGTTTATTCTTTCCTTTGATATGCAATACCCTAATGTTATACTAATGCAGGACCAAGGCCCATAGAGTTAATTTTGAATTTTTTTATTTTACTTGCAAAAGACAATGGATTAAGGTAAAAAAAAAAAAACTATACGACGAGATGGATTATCTATATTAATTTCATATACTGTAAGGACACCGCTCCCTTTGTCGTCCAGAAAATCAACAAACTGTTTATTTATTTGAATTCTCCTTTCGCCACACCGTGGTTTCCCATGTATATGTATTCCGCTCTATCAGAGCTACATTTTGACATATGTATCATTTCATTACGTGTTTCTGTTAACTCATAATTCGTATATTTGTAAGTGTAAGAAAACACATATATTTTGGCAGGCAATTCGATTTGATTTGGCGCCAGCGCCATCCTACCTTTCCGTCCGCACCTTGTAATATACTCCCATGCACATTTGAATAAAGTATCAGTTGATCTTGGTGATGCTTGTCTCACTGTCCTTACAACTGGTGACCCCGGAGTTGAAAGTAGCATCAGCGGTTTTGGCTTTGCCATTAACGGACTTATAACGGCCGTGCTACCTTCTCTATACTCCGTTACCTTAGGCGTGAGCCTGCCTTTGGTTCTCCCACACTTCGGTGCATGTAAGGCAGTAGGATGAGCTTAACCGACATATCAACTTCCCACCTCTTCGCCGACTCGCCGTCTGGCCACGATGCAGGAAGCAACACGCCCATCACACCAAACGGCCTCGCCTCCACGCCCAAAGTCAAACTGCCACCCTTTTCTCAACACAACACCGCTTCCTGGTTCCTGAGAGCAGACGTACTCTTCTGCATCGCTAGACTCAGCGACTCCTGCGCCAAGGCTGACATCATTCTCACCTCCATACCTGAAGAGGTATTCGACAAGATTTCCCCATGGCTCGACGCCCAGGCCGGCCAAGTTTCATACGACGACCTGAGAACGAAACTCATCAGTATCTACTCCCTCTCCGTCTCAGCAAGGGCACAGAAAGTCCTGGACCTCGCCGGCAAGCCCATGGGTGACACCTCTCCTGTCGAGGCGTGGGACGAGTTATCCGGCCTGCTTATGCTACCCGAAACAAACAGCAACGGCCGACGACGTGAGATTAGCTTATCTCGCGAGATCTTTCTTCGACGCCTACCACAGGACGTAAGGGCCCAATTGACAGACGCCGACACGCTCCCGATGAACGAACTCCTGTCAAAGGCTCAGAAGCTCCACGAGGCCTCCAAAGCATCTCGCCTTGGAGCATCATCGTCAACACCGCCGTCGTTCTCCTCCTTCAGCAACTGCTCTTCCATAGACTCCTCGGCAATGGCCCCTGAGGACGACGAGATCAACGTTCTATCAAGAAAGAAACTGCCGCAACCAACACGACCGAACCCTAAGACTAACCCCACATGGTGCTTCTACCACCAACAGTTCGGCAGCGACGTCAAGAAATGTAGAACACCATGCAGTTTCCCTAGAAGATGACGCCAGAAGCATCCACCTGCCACCATCGCAGCCGCAGTTAACCAAAACAAGAATGGTTTCTATATCCTCGATACCATTTCCAACTGTAGACTCATGGTAGACACCGGCGCAATACAGTCAACGTTCCCACCTTCCAAGTCCGACCTAGACCGTGGTCCCGACAAAAACGCTCCCTCACTCATCGCCGCCAACGGATCTCCCATACGGTGCTATGGGATCAAGACCCTCAAGATATCTATCATGGGCCATTCATATTCTTGGCCCTTCGCTATCGCTGACGATCAATCGCACCCTCCTCGGTGCGGATTTCCTCGCCAACCACGGACTCCTCGTCGATGTCGCTAACAAACGCCTCATCGACACGGGAACCTGCCAGTCCCGCGCCCTAGAATACGGCCCTGCAACAATGTCCGTATCCGCCGTAACGACGCACCCCTACGCCGACCTCCTACGAGAATTTCCCGAGGTTTTCAAGCCCGAGCTCCGACACTCGCCAGGTTCCCCGTCCAAGCACGGGATCTACCACCACATCACAACGACAGGACCTCCCACTCACGCCAAATTCCGCCGCCTCCCGCCCCAGAAACTGAAGGATGCCAAACGCGCCTTCGAGGACATGGAACGCATGGGTATCTGTAAGAAAGCATCGAGCCCCTGGGCATCTCCCCTATACATGGTAAAAAAGCCGGACGGGTCCTGGAGACCTTGCGGCGACTACAGGCGCCTCAACCTCATCACAACGCCCGATCACTACCCGCTGCCCAACATGCAGGACCTAACGAACGCGTTGCACGGTGCGAAGTATTTTACCAAGATGGACCTCCTCAAGTCTTATTTCCAGGTCCCCGTATTTCCGGAAGACATCCCGAAAACTGCCATTGTAACGCCGTTTGGATCCTACACCTTTGCATACTCAACCTTCGGTCTACGCAACGCCGGGGCGACCTTCCAACGACTAATGGATAGCATTCTGGGTGATCTACCTTTCTGCGTCTGCTACGTCGACGACATCCTGATATTCTCGAAAACCAAGGAGGAACATCGGAGGCACGTCCGCACCATCCTCAAACGCCTACAGGAGACCGGCCTGGTCATACGTTTCGACAAATGCACGTTCGGTGCGGAAGGAGTGGATTTCCTTGGTCACCGCGCATCCTCGTGCAGGGTAAAACCCATGACAACCAAGGTCGACGCCATCAGAAAGTTCCCGATACCTACGACCATCTGCCAACTTCAGGAGTTCCTGGGGATGGTCAATTACTACAGGCGCTTCATCCCCAGCATCGCACAAACCCTGTCACCCCTCGACAACGTCCTGAAAGGAAAAGCAAAAAAACTTGAGAGGGGTTTGCCCCAGCAACAGGCATTCGCCCGGACGAAGGATGCCCTCGCAAATGCCACCACCCTGGCTCATTTCGACGACAACGCGCCCCTGCGACTAACGACCGACGCCAGCAACGTCGCCTGTGGGGCTGTGCTGGAGCAACTCGTCGATGGTTTTCCTCGACCGCTGGCATTCTTCATCAAGAAATTGAAACCCGCTGAAACAAGATACCGCACCTTCGATAGGGAACTCCTCGCCGTCTACCTCTCCGTCCGCCACTTCAGGCACATCTTGGAGGGCACTCCCTTCACAATCGCGACGGACCATCAACCCCTCGTACACGCTTTCACGAAATCGACGGACGCATGGTCCTCCCGACAACGTCATCTCGCAACAATCGCCGAATTCGGGTGCACCATATGTTACGTCCCAGGAAAGAAAAACCCAGTCGCGGACGCCCTTTCAAGGATTGAAATTGACGCAATCCACCTGGGAATCGACTACACCAATCTCGCAACCGAACAACGCACCGACCGAGAAGCACAGGATCACCTGACGGGGCGCTCAAGATAAGTGCGATTCCCCTCGGACCAGCAGGAGTAACTATTCTTTGTGACACCAGCACCGGCCGCCCACGTCCCTGGATACCAGCCTCCTGCAGAAGGAAAATATTCGATATCATCCATGGACTTTCACACCCCTCAGGACGCACCACCGCTCGCCTTCTGTCTGAAAAGTTCGTCTGGCCAGGGATAAAAAAGGACGCCCGGGAATGGGCGAAGTCATGCATCAACTGCCAGTCAAGCAAAGTCAGCCGTCACACCGAATCGGGGGTAGGCGATTTTCCCCAGCCAAAAAGAAGTTTCGGTCACATACACATCGACGTCGGGGGACCATTGCCCCCTTCTGGATCTGGTCGCTACCTGCTTACGATCATCGATCGCTCCACGAGGTGGTTGGAGGCATCGCCGATGACCGAAGCTACGACTCAAGCATGCGCCGAAGCCCTCCTGTCAAGCTGGGTGAGCAGATTTGGCGTTCCTGACGACATCACGACAGACAGAGGCCCCGCTTTCCTCTCAGAAATATGGCTCGCTTTGGCGAACCTGATGGGGACAACGCTCCACAGCACCACGGCATACAACCCCGCGGCAAACGGCATGGTCGAAAGAACTCACCTCGCCCTCAAGGCGTCCCTGATGGCGAGCTGCACCGACGGGGACTGGAAATCACGACTTCCTTGGGTACTCCTCGGCCTCCGCACCGCCCCTCGCGCAGACGGCGAACCTTCACCCGCCGAAAAGGTTTACGGGGAGGCGCTCGCAGTTCCTGGCGAATTCTTTCCCTCATCAACCGACGACACGCAGCTGGATCACCTAAGGGACATCGCCAGGAAGTTCAGGCCATGTCTCAAAACTTACCAGGACAGAACCAAGCACTTCAAGCCAAAACACCTGGATGACTGCGGCTACGTTTTCGTCCGTGTCGACGCTCATCGACAACCACTAACTAGACCTTATCGAGGCCCCTACCGGGTAATTAAGAAGACAACGAAAGCCTTCCTTCTCGACGTCCATGGCCAAGAGGACTGGGTCTCAATAGACCGCGTGAAACCAGCGTTTCTCGAAGGAAGCGACACCGCCTCCGCCGGACCTGGCAGATCCAGAGTTCCGCCTCAAAACAAGACGCCCAACGAAAGAAAAATCATCAAACGACGACAAGAGGAAGAGATCCTTACGCCGACTGCCGGCGCGCCCCTCCGTTCAAAAACAAGAGGAACCCTCCGACGCCCGAAAAGATACGAAGATTGATCATCAGCCCTCTACGCCGCCCGATGTCTTGGGGGGGGGAGTACTTGTAAGGACACCGCTCCCTTCGTCGTCCAGAAAATCAACAAACTGTTTATTTATTTGAATTCTCCTTTCGCTACACCATGGTTTCCCATGTATATGTATTCCGCTCTATCAGAGCTACATTTTGACATATGTATCATTTCATTACATGTTTCTGTTAACTCATAATTCGTATATTTGTAAGTGTAAGAAAACACATATATTTTGGCGGGCAATTTGATTTGATTTGGCGCCAGCGCCATCCTACCTTTCCGTCCGCACCTTGTAATATACTCCCATGCACATTTGAATAAAGTATCAGTTGATCTTGGTGACGCTTGACTCACTGTCCTTACAATACAAGAGATAATTAGATGATTTATATACGAATCAATATTTTTCAAGAGCATGAAGAAGAGCCCAAACTTCCGTTTCCACTGCACATCTAGGAACTGAGGCGGCTTCAGTTTACTTGAATAAGAAATCTGGTGTAGTACATTATCGACACCGGTCTGCATCAAAACTGCTCCTACAGCCACATCAGTAGCTTCTACATTGATAAGCAGCTTGTCGGATTCAGATTCCTTCAGAATGAAGACTTCAAGACTAAACTTTGATAGCTTCAAAGGCACGTTGATAATCTGTCCACTGGCGTCAATCTTAGGGCTGACAATATTAATCAGAGGTACAGCAACTTCTGAAAAATCTGTACTGCCTTGTTTATAGGAGTAGCCAATAATGTGATGCATGCAACTATCATACTTGGGTGCAATAATTCCGCTCCCGACATCTATGACCCAAGTTAGAAAATTTTCCCAATGGTAGTTTTCTGCCAGGTCTTTTCTAAGCCAATGAAAAAGGTCTCACGTTCCTTAAATGTTCATTGCAAGTACTATCGTGGACCAATGTCATCAATGACAACATTTCTCAACTGAAACAGAACATTGAAAGGTGAAATATTTCAACAGCATTAATTATTTCAAAGGGAATAACAATATTGAAATTGAACTACAGATATGATACAGGCGGTCTCGGCCACGGAAGGGGCTGGAGAGCCCGGCCTGCCGGCGTTCCAGCCGGGGGCCGGGCGGTCTCGGCCACAGAAGGCTGGAGGGCCCGGCCTACCGGCGTTCCAGCCGGGTGCTGGGCGGTCTCGGCCACGGAAGGGGCTGGAGGGCCCGGCCTGCCGGCGTTCCAGCCGGAAGCCGGGCGGTCTCGGCCACGGAAGGGGCTGGAGTGCCCGGCCTGCCGGCGTTCCAGCCGTGGCCGGGCGGTCTCGGCCACAGAAGGGGTTGGAGGGCCCGGCCTGCCAGCGTTCCAGCCGGGGCCGGGCGGTCTCGGCAACGGAAGGGGTCGGAGGGCCCGGCCTGCCGGCGTTCCAGCCGGGGACCGGGCGGTTTCGGCCACGGAAGGGGCTGGAGAGCCCGGCCTGCCGGCGTTCCAGCCGGGGGTCGGGCGGTCTCGGCCACGGAAGGGGCTGGAGGCACGGCCTGTTGGCGTTCCAGCCGGGGGCCGGGCGGTCTCGGCCACGGAAGGGGCGGGAGGGGCCGGCCTGCCGGCGTTCCAGCCGGGGGCCCGGCGGTCTCGGCCACGAAAGGTACGGGAGGGCCCAGCCTGCCGGCGTTCCAGCCAGGGGCCGGGCGGTCTCAGCCACAGAAGGGGCTGGAGGGCCCGGCCTGCCGGCATTCCAGCCAGGGGTCAGGCGGTCTCGGCCACAGAAGGGGCCGGGCGGTCTCAGCCACAGAAGGGGCCGGGCGGTCTTGGCCACGGAAGGGGCCGGGCGGTCACGGCCACGGAAGGGGCTGTAGGGCCCGGCCTGCCAGTTTTCCAGCCAGGGGCCGGGCGGTCTCGGCCACGGAAGGGGCAGGGCGGTCTCGGCCACGGAAGGGGCCGGGCGGTCACGGCCATGGAAGGGGCCGGGCGGTCTCGGCCACGGAAGGGGCTGTAGGGCCCGGCCTGCCGGCGTTCCAGCCGGGGGTCGGGCGGTCTCGGCCACGGAAGGAGCTGGAGGGTCCAGCCTGCCGGCGTTCCAGCCGGGGGCCGGCCGGTCTCGGCCACGGAGGGGGCTGGAGGGCCCGGCCTGCCGGCGTTCCAGCCGGTGGCCGGGCGGTCTCGGCCACGGAAGGGGCTGGAGGGCCCGGCCTGCCGGCGTTCCAGCCGGGGGCCGGGCGGTCTCAGCCATGGAAGGGGCTGGAGGGCCAGGCCTGCCGGCGTCCCAGCCGGGGGCCGGGCAGTCCCGGCCACGAAAGGGGCTGGAGGGTCCGGCCTGCCGGCGTCCCAGCCGGCGGCCGGGCGGTCCCGGCCACGGAAGGGGCTGGAGAGCCCGGCCTGCCGGAGTCCCAGCCGGGGGCCGGCGGGTCCCGGCCACGGAAGGGGCTGGAGAGCCCGGCCTGCCGGCGTTCCAGCCGGTGGCCGGGCGGTCTCGGCCACGGAAGGGGCTGGAGGGCCCGGCCTGCCGGCGTTCCAGCCGGGGGCCGGGCGGTCTCAGCCACGGAAGGGGCTGGAGGGCCCGGCCTGCCGGCGTCCCAGCCGGGGGCCGGGCAGTCCCGGCCACGGAAGGGGCTGGAGGGCCCGGCCTGCCGGCGTCCCAGCCGGCGGCCGGGCGGTCCCGGCCGGCGGCCGGGCGGTCCCGGCCACGGAAGGGGCAGGAGAGCCCGGCCTGCCGGCGTCCCAGCCGGGGGCCGGGGGGTCCCGGCCACGGAAGGGGCAGGAGAGCCCGGCCTGCCGGCGTCCCAGCCGGGGGCCGGGGGGTCCCGGCCACGGAAGGGGCTGGAGAGCCCGGCCTGCCGGCGTCCCAGCCGGGGGCCGGGCGGTCCCGGCCACATAAGGGGCTGGAGAGCCCGGCCTGCCGGCGTCCCAGCCGGGAGCCGGGCGGTCCCGGCCACGGAAGGGGCTGGAGAGCCCGGCCTGCCGGCGTCCCAGCTGGGGGCCGGGCGGTCCCAGCTGGGGGCCGGGCGGTCCCAGCTGGGGGCCGGGCGGTCCCAGCTGGGGGCCGGGCGGTCCCAGCTGGGGGCCGGGCGGTCCCAGCTGGGGGCCGGGCGGTCCCAGCTGGGGGCCGGGCGGTCCCAGCCACGGAAGGGGCTGGCGAGCCCGTCCTGCCGGCATTCCAGCCGGGGGCCGGGTGGTCCCGGCCACGGAAGGGGCTGGAGAGCCCGGCCTGCCGGCGTTCCAGCTGGGGGCCGGGCTGAAGGCTGAAGGCTGAAGGATGAAGGCTGAAGGCTTAAGGCTTAAGGCTGAAAATGCAATGCAATAAATTTGTATTTGTGTGAACCAATCAAAGGCAGTATTAAGAAACAACAATGATTATATCAAATACATATTTTTGTAATTCATGAATAGTTAGCTAACGAGAAGCCGGTTGGTCCTACTTGTTTCTTAAGTATCATTCGATTTAGGAGGCCCCTCGGGAAACAATTTCGACAATTTCTACCTGTGAAGTGTTATTCGTTTCTTACGTAGATTAAAATTTCATTGCATCAGCTCTGATACACCGAAGCTATTAATCTTCCTTGTGTAGTACTTTTAAACTAGATTTATTGATTTTCATTGGTATTTACCACATCACAAGTCATTGTGGTGAAGCAAACCCTAGTAGAGAGACAATCCTGTGTAATCTGCAATACTGATAGAATTAAAACAATACTTGCAACTAATTATAATAATAGGTGCCCGGAAAAAAAAATAATCACCATTAAAGAAAAATGGAATTATTTTAATAATGAATTACATGAAGAAAAAAAAATAAAAATAAAAATGTAGGATAAATGGAAAAGAAATAAAAATAATGAAAACTGGCCACATTATAAATCAGCTAGAAATCGCTATAATTACCTTATCTTATTTAAAAAAAAGAAAAAAAGGCCTATTATAAAAAAGTGTGCAATGAAAATGACCCACGGAAAATACATAAGAACCTAAAGATACTATTAGGTCTAAAGACAGAATAGTATTGCCTGACATAACTAATGATCCTAAATGCCTAGCAAATGATTTTATTGATTATTTTGAAGAAAAAATAAAACAAATCTGCTCCAGTTTTCGCAACATCGGCACAACAAAACGAAGGAATACATCAGCAACAGGTGTAAGTAAGCTAAGGGTATTCAAAGAGTTAAGTCAGAGTGATTATATGAGAATAATAAAGAAAGTAAAAAAATCCTACTGCGGAAATTACCCATTTCCAATTGACGAAGTAAAAGATGCAGAAAATTTCACCAGACTACAAGAGACCTACCGAAACATGGTAAATATGAGTCTAACACAGGCAGTTTTCCCTGGTTGTGAGAAAGTTGCATGTATCAAGCCTGTCTATAAAGTAAAAGGTGATATAGACAATTTAAGTTCATATAGGCTAATATCAAATCTGTCATATTTTTCGAAAATTATTGAAACTGCTGTACATGAACAAACCTGGAAAAATCTGAAACAATCTAATGCCATACCCGATGATCAATCTGCATACAGAGAAAATTACTCCACAGAAACAACAAAAGTGTTAGCGATTAAAAATGACATAATAGAAATTATAACAATTGGCAACTGTTGCATTCTTGTGATGCTTGATCTAAGTGCAGCATCTGATACTGTAGAAGATACATATCTGATGGAAGGCCTTAAAGCGGTGGGCATCGTAGAACGAGCATATGACTGGTTTGTGAGTTATCTTGAAAACCGCAAAGTTAAAGTAGTAATTGTAATGTTGTACTTTGGTAGGAAGTTCTATTAACCATGATAATTACCTGGAACATAGATGAAAAATTGTTAGTAATTATTTCTCAGCTGATCCCATCTCTTGTCGTCAATTTGTCTGTATGGGATTTAATAATACGTTGGTATTCTTAAAATACACGTTTAATATCTTATGACTACATTGCTCTATGACAGCTGACTCCCAAGTGTGTGTGGAGCGTCATAGTACACAATCTGACAAAACCAAAACATTGCTAAACAAAAGAGCATCGCTATGAAAAGACTTAAATCCTACTCCAGTACAAAACTATAAAGAATCACATCCTATCTCTGAGGTAATCAACAAATGTTCGAATCCTAATGCCAAAACAAATCATTACTCTTATGTACAAAGCATAACATGTTTTATTCATGCAATATGATGCAATGTTGCGCAATACCTGCAACACTTGAAATAATATAGTACATTATTACAATAATACATAACAGTAATATCAAATGTTGAATCTGAAACAAGAAAACTAACCAAAGGGGTGCCTCAAGGCAGAGTACTAGGTCCTCTCCTGTTTGAAATTTACACGATTGAACTGGCAAATATACTTGAAACTCACAGAGTTAAGTTTAAAATATAGGCCTACGCTGATGATACACAATTCTATTTCCCAATAGAATCAGTTGATGAAGCTAAAAGAAAGATACATGAAATAATGAATGACATTAAGGCTTGGATGTTAATAAAAAAGCCCAAGCTCAATGAAGATAAAAGTGAATGTATTATTTTTGGAAAAGAAAAAGATATAAAAAGAATCGAATGCTTCCAAAGAATTGAAATAGGTCAATTGATCATTGACCTAAAGAAATCTGTCAGAAATCTTGAAGTAATCAAGACTGACAATAAATGAACATATAAATAATATGTTAAGAAATTGTAACTATCATATTAGAAACATAGCATTTATTAGTAAATACTTGAATGAAAAATCTATGGCCATACTCATTAATCACCACATATTTTCAAGAATTGATTACTGCAACTCACTGTTCTATGGCTTACCAAATTATCAGCTGAAGAAAATTCAGAGAGTACAAAACAGAGCCGCTAGATTAATAAAATGACTACACATTAGGGATAGAATTACCCCTGCACTAATTGAATTACACTGGCTGCCGGTAAAGGCGAGAATCGGATACAAGCTACTCTTGCTAACGTTTAAGATACTGAACCAAAATTAACCAAAATATCTAAAAGAATGCCTGACTAAACTAGAACTAGAAACAAATGTTACCATAAAACACATGAGTGACAAACAGACTTGGAAACACTCCCTAGCTGTACATGAACAAACCTGGAAACATCTGAAACAATCTAATGCCATACCCGATGATCAATCTGCATACAGAGAAAATTACTCCACAGAAACAACAACATTGTTAGCGACTAAAAATGTCATAATAGAAATTATAACAAATGGCAAGTGTTGCATTCTTGCAGTCAGTTGGTTACATCTACACCCTAAGGACGCGTATTATCACTCAGTTTTCACGTTGAAAATTACGCTTATACGAGTTACTGAATAGTGTCTAAAGTAAAATATATTATCAAATAGCAAAGCACTAGAAGTACTCATTATTAAACCGTAGGTATTCCAACTTTTCGAGAAATAGATCCAAAGGGCACACAATTCCGATCACAACTAAAAGATATTTGAAATCAGACTTTGACAAAAAACTAGTCGGTTGATATCGCTCTATCTAAAAGAGTAACAGCCAGTGAAGGAGTTAATTGTCTGGTAACTACCTAAAATAAGGTAACAACCTGTCAATGGGGTAGGAGAATTTTTCTTTATTTTCATTTGAAGTGGGGGGTTAAGGTTAAATAGGACTGATGGTAGATTTTATCATCAACAAAATAGTACTTTATTATTTTGACGGTATTTGAAACAAATTACAATTTGTACAGGATGACTATCGTAAAACACCGGTGTGCTTGTTCGGTGAATTTGCTGACGATGCTCATTCTGCTATTATAAACTCGTTCGCGATGTCGATCAAGGCAAGGCTATATATTTTCTAAGTCTATTTTGCATTTACTTACAATCTAATATATATATATATATATATATATATATATATATATGTATATATATATATATATATATATATATATATAATATATATATATACATATATATAAAATATATATAATATATATACATGATATATATATATATATATATATATATATATATATATATATATATATATATATATATATATATATATATATATATATATGAGCATACGTACATACATATGTGTATATACACACACACACGCATATATATATATATATATATATATATATATATATAACATCTTTCATATCTTTTAATACACCTTATTTCTAGTTTACAGAGGAGAATAACCTAATTATATAATTGGTAACTGAACTTGAGAAAGTACCCAATGGACATAATTACGCGCCATTTTTATTAGAAGAGAGAGAGAGAGAGAGAGAGAGAGAGAGAGAGAGAGAGAGAGAGAGAGAGAGAGAGTTTGATAACAGTAAATATTCCGATCAAGTTAAACCACTGTTGAATATATTGCAGTTCATAAAACTGAATCTTACGTTACTTTATTTAGTTTTGATTTAATACTTCTTTTTTATCAATTACTGATCATTTCTAATCATCATTTTGAATTTTTTCATAATTTCTCACGATTTTACAAACGGGATTCAAGTAAATTATGATTCATAATAGTAGAAATTTTATTAAATGCATCTTTTTTAATATTTAACCTGTATATCATTTTTAATATATATATATATATATATATATATATATATATATATATATATATATATATAGAGAGAGAGAGAGAGAGAGAGAGAGAGAGAGAGAGAGAGAGAGAGAGAGAGAGAGAGAGAGAGAGAGAGAGAAAGTGATTACATAGAGTAAGGAAATTTACCTCAACCGATTAATTACCAAACAATGAGAAACATATTTTGTTCTAGAATGATTCAATTACTTTAATTATATTAAAAGGAACAACGATATAAATTTCAATATACTTAAACTAGAGAGGCACTCAGTAGAACGCAGACGTCCTCTGCGGTAGCTTATTTTCTTACCTTTTGCTCGACCTTGACCTTTGAACTTAACATGTATTAATTGGCGTGGATTTTTGTATACTTAAATATGAACCAATTTTGAAGTCTCTGTGACAACGATGTCCAAACTTATGTCCGATTACGTGAATTAGGCATTTTGCTTGACTGTGACTTTGACTTTTGACCTTGACCTTCGAAAATTTAATCACTTTAATCTATTTACATTACATTACAGTTAATCCCTGCAAGTTTCATTACTCTACGATTAAAATTGTGGCTAGGAAGCTCTTCACAAACAAACAAACAAACACACACAAATAAACACACAAACAGGGTTGAAAACATAAATTCCTTCCAACTTCGTTGGCGGAGGTAATAAAAGATTGAAAGTAGCTTTGAATCATTCAATACTGTCTAAATTCCTTTGACCATCCGAAACCCTCAATAAATTCTTAATACCTCCTATAAATTCTCGAAAGCACAGCAGAGTGGACCCACAACAATCACAGCAGGGTTGCCAGGTTTTCTAAATGAGAAAAGGCCAACTTATAATCAACAGAAGCTTTAAAAGGCCAACCCATTTGTCGAAAAAGGCCAAATATATAGTATTTAAGGCCTGCCTTATTTTTTAAATTACATAAGGCCAACCAATTTATAAAAAGGGACAAATTTGAGGTTTTTTGGCCCGAAAAAGGCCAAATTGGTAACCTGAATCACAGAGTCCAAATTCATGAAATTCCCGCTTCGATTTCAGTCAGTTGCAGATTCCCTCAATCAGACTCAAAGTTTTGTTTTCAAGTTCGTGGTCCGGTTCAGAGATGGCCGGGAATTTAGCGTCGAATAAGAAGCAGGAAGCTCGTTAGCTTTTGTTATTTCTGCTCGGAGTCTTATATATAGAGAGAGAATTTGGAAGGTTTAATTCATGATATTGAGCACAAGATATTTGAATAGCTAATAAGGATGAGTTGGATCCCTTGGGTTTATAGCCTTTTGCTTTAACAACTAGGGTTGTAGCTCAGCTACTACTACTACTACTACTACTACTACTAATAATAATAATAATAATAATAATAATAATAATGATAATAATCTCTCTCCCCTTTCCTCACTGGGCTGTTTTTCCCTGTTTGAGCCCTTTGGCTTATAGCATTTTGCTTCCAACTAGGGTTGTGGCTTATCTAATAATAATAATAATAATAATAATAATAATAATCCGTTGGTCATAAAAGCATGGAGAATTATCACCCTACACATTCCATTCAAAGTTTAAACAACAACACAGACATTGACAAAAGAAGGAAGGTAAACATAAGCCGAGAGGATGGAGAGTGCTGGAATATCTCATTTATTAGTTTACCTCGTTCTAATTAATTTCCTGTTCTTGGAATATGACAAAGTCTCCTCACCTTATAGTTTTATTTGCAAGTTGTTGCTAGGCCAAAAAAGAAAAGGGATTTTTTCTTGGAAGTAGAGAGAAATTATATGAGTGATTGTGAATTGATTTCAGTGCTGTTCACAATATCTCGAATAAATATTGGATAAAAAATGCTTTACAGCTTTGAATAAAAGTTGTTGTCAGGCCCCAAAAATATAATTTTTCCTAGAAGTAAACATAAATTACAAGAGTAATTGTGAAATGAAATCAGTACCATCCAAAATATTTCTAACAAACAACAATAAAGAAAAGGACTGAACCGTTTGAATTACAAGTTGTTTTAAGGCAAAAAAAAAAAAATATTTCTTAGAAATAAAATAAAAAAGTACATGAGGAATTGTGAATTGAAACCAGTACTATCCACAATATTTCTAACATCATCATCTACGCTTGATGACGCAAAGGGCCTCGGTTAGATTTCGCCAATCGTCTCTATCTTGAGTTTTTAATACAATACTTCTCCATTCATCATCTCCTACTTCGCGCTTCATAGTCGTCAGCCATGTAGGGCTGGGTCTTCCAACTCTTCTAGTGCCTTGTAGAGCCCAGCTGAACAATTGGTGAACTAATCTCTCGTGGGGAGTGCGAAGAGCATGCCCAAACCATCTCCATCCCCCTCATCATGATCTCATCCACATATGGCACTCGAGTAATCTCTCTTAAAGTTTCATTTCTAATCCTGCCTTTTAACTCCCTATGTCCTTCTGACAGCTTTGTTCTCAAATCTACTAAAGCTACTTTAGATTGTTTCATTGTCATACCATGACTCATGTTCATAGAGTAACACCGATCTCACTAAACTCATATATTATTATTATTATTATTATTATTATTATTATTATCATTATTATTATTATTATTATTATTATTATTAGCCAAGCTACAGCCTTATTTTGAAAAGCAATATGCTATAAACCCAAGGGCTCCAATAGGAAAAAAATAGCTCAGTGAGGAAAGGAAATAAGGAAACAAATAAATGATGAGAACTAATTAACAATAAATCATTCTAAAAACAGTAACAACGTCAAAACAGATATATCATATATAAACTATTAACAACGTCAAAACAGATATATCATATACAAACTATTAACAACGTCAATAGAGATATGTCATATATACACTATAAAAAGACTCATGTCAGCCTGGTCATATATAATTTCAGGCGATTTGATTACCAAATTTCACTTAAATTTCTAGCAAACATCAAAAAAAAAAAAAAAAAAAAAAAAGGACTAAATAGTTTCTCTGCTCTCAAGTTTCTTGTGATGCCAAGTTTCTCCTGAGGACGTCTGAGATTTTTTTTACAAGAATATTTTTTTTTTATTTCCTCATGAATACATTTCCTTTTCTATTTTCACTCTTTCACAATTACAAAAGATGATAAATTATGTCTTTGAACTTTTAACTACTTTCAAAATCATTTCCCAAAAGTTTGATCTAGTGATAATTTTATTCTCCAATTATTCTCAACAAGTAATCTCTCTCTCTCTCTCTCTCTCTCTCTCTCTCTCTCTCTCTCTCTCTCTCTCTCTCTCTCTCTCTCTCTCTCTCTCCCTCTCTGCTGCATAGCCACTTCAACTGAAGTAATGGCAGTAACGACATATTTTTTAAAAGGAATATCATTGAGGGAGATAAAGGACAGGATATGAAAAAGTACCACCTGGCCTCCTTGGCAATTCTAT
>NC_090725.1:294100000-294137500 GCF_036898095.1 Palaemon carinicauda | reverse complement strand
TGATCTATATTATGGTTTATTAATTGAAAAGAAAATAAATTGTTTTGAGTATATAATGGAGAGGTAATTACATTAATCTTACCTTTGATGCTCTTAATTATAATTGAAAGTTGTCCAGATCATCTGTACATTATTATTGAAAGCACCACTTACGTTAAGATATAGCTTACATGTCTATCTATCAATCTATGAATATGTATATATATATATATATATATATATATATATATATATGTATATATATATATATATATATATATATATATATATATATATATATACAACCACAACAAATGAAACCACCTCTAAGCCAATGCAGGACAAAGGCTTCAGACATGTCCCTATTCATGTTTAGGATTTGGCCAGTTTTCATCACTACGTTGGCCAACCGCAGATTGGCGATGGTGAGAGACCAAAAAACCAACCTAGTATGGGTGGCCCTATCTAGTAATAGTAGAGCGTTGCTAATCGTGGTGATAATCAAACCCTTTCACCACGTAATGGTATCCCCACTCAGAAGGAAACTTCATAAGCCAATCAATCCAATAACCATTTTTTTTATTCTCAATAATGTGAATTGGTAACTCATTTTGCAATCAAATTGTTTTTTTTTCCATATTAGCATACCTCTTTTATATGTTTGTTTTCTGAGTTTTATATCTAATTACTGGGTACACAATAATCATAAATAGAAGGGTATTTGATACTACAACCACAGGGAAATGTGTGGTTAAATTACAATATCTCCCACTACCGAAGCATGTTTAGTTATAAGTCATGGACTGGGTTTCATATCAAAATTGGGACAGTAGATTCTAATAATGGTCGAAAAAAAGGTAAAAGGTAAACCTTAAAAATTTAACTTGATCATGAAACAGTGACAAAATTAGTTGCTTTAAAAAAGATGAATAATAATTAGATGAAAATTATATGTCAAAACATCAATGATATTATTATTATTATTATTATTATTATTATTATTATTATTATTATTACTAGCTAAGCTACAGCCCTAGTCGGAAAAGCAGGATGCTCTAAGTCCAAGTGCTCCAATAGGGAAAAATAGCCCAGCGAGGAAAGGAAATAAATAAAAAGTATAAGAAGTAATGAAAAATTAAAATGAAATATTGTAAAATCATTAACAACATTATAATAGTTATTTTATATATAAACTATAAAACGACTTATGTAAGCCTGTTCAACATAAAAAAACAATACACTTAAAAAAACCGCAATGTTAATCGGAAATTATCTGTAAAAAATATACAGTTCTTAGACGCATTTCAGTGAAATACAGGTGACCGTTATTTTTACCCTACTTTGTTATTATCTCTTACGAGTTGGTGACCGTAATGTCACTCCTTTAGGCCATTCTATCCGTTTTTAAAACGGTAAATGTCTAGCAACATTTATTCAAGGATTATTACCGTTTTACGTTTTTTTTTAACAGTGTATGTTTAACGTAATCAGCATCCCAGGCTTTATTTTCATTGAAAAATGAGGATTATCATCTACCTGATGGATTCCACTTAGTGGAGAGTATCCTTCGATACGTTTCAAGAAAACCTCTGTTCATTATCACCTGGATGACAAATTGGTGAATATCCTAAAGACGAAATTAACAGAGAGAAAAATGTTTCCGCCCAAAGAACCAGATAAAGAACTGCCTCGCCCTTACCTTCAAGGTGTCCATTATCATGAATATGACATCAAACAGAAGTTCTTGAAACTGCTCGTATGATTTGACATGAAGAGGGATTGATTTCCTAATGATGTTATGGTGAGAGAAATGTATTCTGATGCCGAGAATTGCAATCAATTCATGTCAAACTCACAGGCACCAAATACTATCTGAATATGAAGATAGCGATATAGGACTGTCCTTTGCTTCGTCAAGTTCTTTTATCGTGTTATCTTTGATATAGATGATTAATCAGTGAACGGAGTTAAATAATCTTACATATTAAACATTCAGATGGATTAACCTTCAAGTGATGTTTTAAAACGCGGTCATTTCATTAATCTCGCTATTCTAAATAGCTCGTTTGCTGTAAAGTGGGTTATGTTGATCAGGTAGTAGGTCGGCCAGGGCACCAGCCACCCGTTGAGATACCACTGCTAGAGAGTTATGTTGTCCTTTGACTGGTCAGACAGTACTACATTGGATCCTTCTCTCTGGTTACGGTTCACTTTCCCTTTGCCTACACATACACCGAATAGTCTGGCCCATTCTTTACAGATTCTTTTCTGTCCTCGTACACCTGACAACACTGAGATTACCAAACAATTCTTCTTCACCCAAGGGGTTAACTACTGCAATGTAATTGTTCAGTGGATACTTTCTTCTTGGTAAGGATAGAAGAGACTCTTTAAGCTATGGTAAGCAGCTCTTCTAGGAGAAGGACACTCCGAAATCAAACCAATGTTCTCTTAGTCTTGGGTAGTGCCATAGCCTCTGTAACATGGTCTTCCATTATCTTGAGTTAGAGTTCTCTTGCTTGAGGGTACACTCGCGCACACTATTCTATTTAATTTCTCTTCCAAATGTTTTGTTAAAATTTCTATATTTTATATAGTAAATATTTATTTCAATGGTGTTACTGTTCTTAAAATATTTCATTTTTCCTTGTTTCCTTTCCTCACTGGGCAATTTTCTCTGTTGGAGCCCCTGGGCTTATACATCCTGATTTTCTAACTAGGGTTGTAGCTTAGCAAGTAATAATAATATTAATAATAATAATAATAATAATAATAATAACATTGAAATATGTTCATTTACTTTTTGTTGTAGGCCTATATGTGAGATTGAATAGAACTAGCTTACATTTATGCCAGAGTAACACTCGAAAAGTCGTGTGTTTTCTTTTGTTAGGATTATTTCAGAACTTATCTAACTTAATACAATAATCACTTTTTTTAATAGGCATTCGTATGCTTTAACCAGTTCAATTCTATTGTGGCCAACAGTGGCTTTACACGTTTCGTAATTTCCATTGTCAAAGAATTATGTGCTCATATTACTGTAATTTATTTTATTTTAATCAGTTTCAATAGGTACGTTTAATGGTTAAGATCGTTTTGTTTTCTTTTTGTTCTTATACAAACTTTTAATGTCGATTTTATGAGCTACATAATTGATTGAGTCGCTTCCGGCTTGAATAAAGCTGTGCTTCAGAGACGAGGGAGAGAGTCAGTTCAAGCATTTACTGCTCTGCACTTTGTAGCCTACGGAATCGAAATTTATTTTTGATCTTGATACTGTTGTTTTCTGTGTGTAACAGCGCGTGTTTAGAAAGAGCTGATGCTCTTATACCTAGAATTGTTTCTTGTATTTAGAAATTTAACTAGTACTTAAGCAGAGGATTGATTTAATTTATCGTTTCATAACGTATTTGTAACTTTTCATTATTTACTTACTTTACTTATAGGGGCTATTTTCCTGGTCCTATCACACAAGGAAATCCTATGCCCTAGGGGACATGCAAGACCTGATTGTCGTATTCGGTATATTCTTTAAAAAATAGAGTATCACAGTCAAGGTCTGTCTACTCTATAGACCTTGATCACAACATATTCAGCGTTAATTGCCAAATCTCGGAAAACAAGAAAGTTAGGTTACTCCCTGAAAGCCCTTTGAATGTTTGGTGGAAGTTTATTGTATAGTCTTGGGACCGCATATTCGAAATCTCTAGAACCTACAGTAGAGGTATGTTTTTAGCTTCAATAAATTGAAACCGTCTGTAACGATTCTCGTGTCGAAACGATTGATCGTTGACTGCACGATGTGTAAGCAATTCTCCTAGATATTTTGGACGTCCGGTTTTGATTACCTGCTAAGTCATTACACTTATCTTGAACTCTATTCTAGTTTTAGTAGGCAGTCAGTGTAATTCAATTACAGTAGTATGGAAATAATCCTTTCTCAGTGTGAGACACCTTTTATCAATCTTGCTTCTCTGTTTTGCAATTTCTTATGTTGCACTTAGGGTAGTTTGTAATCTTATTTATTAATAAGACGATTAAAAACAACTTCTTGTATCCAGATGCATCTTTACAAACACAATGTTTCTAATGTAATATCCATCGATTCTGACTACATTGTTTATTTGAGTACTGTGAGACAAATTACAGTCAAGTGATGCTGTAAGGACACCGATCCCTTCGTCGTCCAGAAAATCGACAAACTACTTATTTATTTAAATTCTCTCTTCGCCACACTGTGGTTTCCTATGTATATATATTCCGCTCTACCAGAGCTACATTTTTATATATGTATCGTTTCATAACATGTTTTTGTTAACCCATAATTCATATATTTGTAAGTGTAAGAAAACACATATATTTTGGCGGGCACTTCAATCTGACTTGGCGCCAACGTCATCCTACGTTTCCGTCCGCACCTTGTAATGTATTTCCGTGCGCAACTGCGCATTCAAATAAAGTATCAGTTGATCTTGGTGACGCTTGTCTCACTGTCCTTACAAATTTACAATGCACCTAGTTACACAAACTCTTCTAGATATTGAGACCAGGTTTTTGTTGATATTCATTTATGTGTCACCCAAGTTTAAGAATCTGTTTTTCTTTCCTACTACCGTAAACTCAGATTTATACTAATTTAGTGTTAGTTATTTAACTCATCCATTCCCTAACACTACTAAAAGCATGGTTTAAAGTTCCAGCGGTATCATCAATATAATTTGTGGAAAAGTAAAATTATATGTCATCTGCAAAAAGTTTAAACTTCACTTTATGTCTCTGTAGTTTTGATAGACCTATAGTTGTTGACGATCTACGTACTACGCACAGACTATGGTGGATGTTTCCAGAACCGCGATGACGCTTCTTGTCGATCGTTTGTTTACATGTAGAGGGGTCCTTATGTTTCTACATGTTACTAGCATGTTCCTTGTGTCTATATCTAAGGTTCATAACTGTTAATACCCTCAGCTCTGTTCTGTTTAGTCATTCAATCAGTCAGGTAGTAGTATCCCAAGCCTTCTGTGGCTAGAAAATAAGAGGAGCATTGATGCACTTCTGCTGATGCTGGGCAATAGGCAGCCACATTGATGACCACGACCACTGAAGTTGTTGCTCATTTCGAGACCTAGGTTTTCAAGCAGAAGAATCAATCTTGGATGCTGAACTACATATTTGTATTTGCTATGGATCACGTCATTAACAACATATTAATTTACAACCAAATGTATTTCTTTATTTAGATTTTCCCTGCAGCTTTAGGCCTATACCTTTAGATTTAAATTTTGTTTCTATATTTGTATATAGTGGTCACACAACGAAGTGTTTAAAAAATTGTAAAGTTATGGATAAAATACATTTGTCGTTCTATGAATAAAATCTGTAAAATTTACAGTTAACATATTTTGTATCTTGATCTTCTATAGAAACTCGCGAACAACATTGAGAGCTCTTGTTTGTGTAGATATGTTGAGTAGTTTTAAAGTTGACTTATGAGTGATATTGCTACTTGAATTTGGAAAAATCGTCCTCTTAAATCTCATCAAAATGCTGCTCATCTAAAATGGCCATCATGCCATTTCATTAACTTAGATATCAGACTATCCCCGAAAACATAGTTTAGCTACCTCGAATGGTATCAATCACTCAAATTTTTGGGTCTTACTCATTGATTACAAGCTATACCATCTTAGTTGTGGTCGGTATACCTGGTCCCACCTCGTTAAGAAAAAAAAAATCGGTGCCCTGTGGGAGCCTCTTAAATTAATAAACAAATATTTATTGATAAGGCCTACGTCCAAGGAATAAATAAATAAATAAATAAATAAATAAATAAATATATATATATATATATATATATATATATATATATATATATATATATATATATATATATATATATATATATATATATATATATATATATATATATATATATATATATATAGTTATTCTTCAGACATTTCTTATGGTTGGTTCATTTAATTTCAAAGAAAAAAGGTTCAGAATATCGTTTACAACATATCTTTTGTAGTTATTCTGTGTAAATATAAGATAAATTTTGATTTGATACTCGAAGTGTTATTATTTTGGCTACACCAAAAACATAACCTTATTTTTCTGATAAATCAGAATTTATCATGCACAGGAAATATGATACAATGTAAGGTCTGGAAAATCTGGAAACTAACCAAAGACCTGTATTCGAGTAGACGAATTCTTTTCAAATTTCTATCGTTAATAATTAATGTAGACGTTCAGTCGGTCCAGGGTTGCCAGGTTTTCCAAATGAGAAAAGGCCAACGTCTGATCAACTGCAGCTTTAAAAGGCCAACCTAATAGTAGTAAAAAGCCGAAAATATAAATATAGCATTTAGGGCTAATCAATTTAAAAAAAGGCCAAATTTTGGTATCTAGCACGAAAAAAGACCAAATTTGGATTTTTTTTTGCCAGAAAAGGCCACCCTGGCAACCCTGACTCCCGAGTTGGTTTAGAACGTCTTCAGTGACAAATTGACAATCAATCGCAGACGCCAGACAGTTAGTTGCTTACCGTATCCTTGTGTTTTATATTCCATGTGATTACCGTTTCTGAGACAAGAATACACCAGCAAATGGATTTAATTTGCCATCTAGGTTTGTAAGATTTCTTGTTGATTATCTAGGTTGATAATTATTAACGTTTTCAACTTTGTTTAAACTTTTGAGTATTGGTTTGTTTAAATAGCTTCCACAGAACCCCAAGCTCTAGAGTCTTAACTGTTGGTGCAGTGCAAATAAATCATATTTGGTCATAGGATTTCTATGGATGCCATCAAATTATCAATCCACAGATAATCTTTTATAATCGTATGCTTTGTACTATCATATGATATTAATTTACAAACGAAGTCATGGTCCTAGGCCTAGGCTTCTGTTATGCCTGAATGCTTTTCACTGGCGAAGGTTTCTTTACCAAATACATTAAGGGTTGTTTCCCATGTCCTGCCACACACGGAAAAGCCCTATGTCCTGTAGAACCTACAAGAGTAGGCTATCATATAACGTTATCTGGTGTAAGGCAATTCTTCACAAACAAATCGCATCACCCTTTTCTGGGTATTATTGTAGTTATGGTCGGGGAAACCTTGGTTTCATTGTAGTGTATTACAGGGCAATGTAACCTAGGAAATCAACTACTTTTTCTAATAGAAAAAATTACGCTCTGAAAATAACACTCGTTCCCGTCGCAAATTAATAGTTTCAGAAATATATATACATCTATATCCTCCGATAATGGGGGATCCCCAGTGGGAACGTCAAATTCGGTGAAATCACGTTATTTACTACAGGAAATCATATATTTTCTGTGCGGAAATCACACCCTGTAATACAAAACAAATTTACCGAAACCTTTCCTATTAAAAACCAACTTTTCCCAATAGAAAAGTAAAAAAATGAAAATGAAATTAGAATTATGTTTAGTGTAGCCTAAGATAAGCTTGTAGGCTGGGAAAGGGGTTAAGTTAAGCTTGTAGGCTGGGAAAGGGGGTAAGATAAGCTTGTAGGCTGGGAAAGGGGGTAAGATAAGCTTGTAGGCTGGGAAAGGGGGTAAGTTAAGCTTGTAGGCTGGGAAAGGGAGTAAGATAAGCTTGTAGGCTGGGAAAGGGGGTAAGATAAGCTTGTAGGCTGGGATAGGGGGTAAGATAAGCTTGTAGGCTGGGAAAGGGGGTAAGATAAGCTTGTAGGCTGGGAAAGGGAGTAAGATAAGCTTGTAGGCTGGGAAAGGGGGTAAGATAAGCTTGTAGGCTGGGAAAGGGGGTAAGATAAGCTTGTAGGCTGGGAAAGGGGGTAAGATAAGCTTGTAGGCTGGGAAAGGGGGTAAGATAAGCTTGTAGGCTGGGAAAGGGGGTAAGATAAGCTTGTAGGCTGGGAAAGGGGGTAAGATAAGCTTGTAGGCTGGGAAAGGGGGTAAGATAAGCTTGTAGGTTGGGAAAGGGGGTAAGATAAGCTTGTAGGCTGGGAAAGGGGGGTAAGATAAGCTTGTAGGCTGGGATAGGGGGTAAGATAAGCTTGTAGGCTGGGATAGGGGGTAAGATAAGCTTGTAGGCTGGGAAAGGGGGTAAGATAAGCTTGTAGGCTGGGAAAGGGGGTAAGATAAGCTTGTAGGCTGGGAAAGGGGGTAAGATAAGCTTGTAGGTTGGGAAAGGGGGTAAGATAAGCTTGTAGGCTGGGAAAGGGGGTAAGATAAGCTTGTAGGCTGGGAAAGGGGGTAAGATAAGCTTGTAGGCTGGGAAAGGGGGTAAGATAAGCTTGTAGGCTGGGAAAGGGGGTAAGATAAGCTTGTAGGTTGGGAAAGGGGGTAAGATAAGCTTGTAGGCTGGGAAAGGGGGTAAGATAAGCTTGTAGGCTGGGATAGGGGGTAAGATAAGCTTGTAGGCTGGGATAGGGGGTAAGATAAGCTTGTAGGCTGGGAAAGGGGGTAAGATAAGCTTGTAGGCTGGGAAAGGGGGTAAGATAAGCTTGTAGGCTGGGAAAGGGGGTAAGATAAGCTTGTAGGCTAGGAAAGGGGGTAAGATAAGCTTGTAGGCTGGAAAAGGGGGTAAGATAAGCTTGTAGGCTGGGAAAGGGGGTAAGATAAGCTGGGATAAGCTTGTAGGGTGAGAAAGGGGGATAAGATTAGCTTGTAGGGTGGGAAAGGGGTTAAGATAAGCTTTTAGGCTGGGAAAGGGTGTAAGATAATTTTGTAGGCTAGGAAAGGGTGTAAGATAAGCTTGTAGGCTAGGAAAGGGTGTAAGATAAGCTTGTAGGCTAGGAAAGAGTGTAAGATAAGCTTGTAGGCTAGGAAAGGGTGTAAGATAAGCTTGTAGGCTAGGAAAGGGTGTAAGATAAGTCTGTAGGCTAGGAAAGGGGATAAGATAATCTTTCCTTGAGAAAATAAGGTCAGATTCATGTAAAATACTACAAAATTAAGGATGATTATTTTTTAGCACCAAAAAAGTGTAATTTTCGAGTGTGCGAGAGGCTGCTCACTCCGAGCATCGGCCGTAGTGTTTGCATTTTTTAAGTGATTTTTGCGTCAATCAGTACAGAATTAAGTGAATAACTAATGGGTCCAAAACAAGCAAGTGCAAACAAGGGTAGTGAAAAGAAAAAGCATATGACAATTGAGATAAAGCATGAAATAATCGTAAAACATGAGAATGGCGTGTGGTCGTGCGTTAGGCTTTTGTGACGACACTTGTGTACGTTATTTTTGTAACATTTTGAAGGGGAGACAAAAGCAAACATCCCTAGATAGTTTCCTTTTAAAAAGGCCGGCAAAAAGGGAAGGTGAATGAGAGTCAAAAAGTGAGACGAAAAGAGCCAAGTCGGAAGAACAAAAGTAAAAAAAAATGAAAATGAAAACAAAATTAGAATTAAGTTTAGTGTAACGTAAGTTTACATTTATTTTTAAGTGTGTGTATAGTAAGCTAATTTCATTTAAGTTAAATTTAAAGTTTAAGCTATTTTATGTAGTGTTACAAAAGTGTAGCGTACCAAATGTGTTGCTGTCAAGTCTGTCTCCTCCTTTTTCTCTCTCCCTCCTCCTCCGCACACACCGCCATTAGCCGCTACCGTCTGTCTCGAAGGTAAGAACTCTATAATAATGTCACATTTTATTGCAGATCATAACCAGTACTTAGGTATTTGATATTTTGTGAGCGTAGAATGTGAATTAGAACAATTGGAAACATGCTTTTCTACTGTAATATAATGTTTTTAGGTGTTTTTTCAGAGGGTGGGAACGGATTAATTTTTTTCAGTTATTTTATATGCGAAAAATTGATCCGAGATACGAGTGAATTGACATATGAGCTCGGATCCCGGAACGCATTAAGCTCGTATCTCAGGGTATTACTGTACTGTATTCAGTCCAGCAGACACTGGGCAGGTAACTTTATAAGTTGGAATAAATTCTAATGAAACTTGAATTTCTTCGTAAGTTGTTTGTATTTGGTTATGAAACCCATTAGTGCACGTCATAATGATGTCACAGCTCTCTGCTAATAATCTGG
Organism: Palaemon carinicauda; assembly: GCF_036898095.1. Classification (NCBI taxonomy): domain Eukaryota; kingdom Metazoa; phylum Arthropoda; class Malacostraca; order Decapoda; family Palaemonidae; genus Palaemon; species Palaemon carinicauda. The sequence continues at coordinate 294,127,484 of NC_090725.1, read as the reverse complement.
TAATGGAACTGCTTGTGTTTGAGGAAGAAAGGGAGATAAAGGGCTCATTAAAAATAAACATTACCATAGAGGAAACATCTCTCCCAAATTAAGAAAAATTTGAGATAGAAACTTATCAAGCTTATTTAATTCCACCTGATCCAATCTCTCATATGTAAACTATACTGTACTTTTTATATAGCTTTTCACAGGCTCTTTCCATGTGGGTTTCTTTTCTAATATCCAGTACGGCATGTTTCTGAACATTTTCCCGATTTAATTGTCAAATCCAGTGTCATAACTTTAAGGCGGGCGCACTTAGGTAGTTGGGACAGGCATAAGCTTTCATTTGACTTGTCAAATCGATTTTCATTGAGGAAAATGTTGTTTATCTTGGTCTGAATTACGGTACTAGGAAGCTAGTTTTGATTTATGAAAATAGGATTTAGTGTTGCTTTGCCATGATTGAAGCTGGTTGGGAAGCAAACACACGGTTGAGACTTAGTCTTAAGGTAAGCTAAAGATACAGTGGTCTAAGGGGGCGTAGCACAATCACCCGGTAGGTAAGTACAGTTGGTAAGGGCATGAATCTTATGTTAGGTTAGGTGGGAAATTTTAGGTTAGGTGGCGTTCTTGTTTGTTTCCCTTTTAAAATGTGGATTGTTCTGTTACTAAATAGAAACCAATGCTATTTATGGGAGATATTACTTTTAGCAAAGCTGAAAGACGGGCCATTACTTTTAGCGAGGGTCAACCATCCACCCACTAGTTAAAGGGGGCAGGGGGTTAGTTGCTACTCCGCTCGCTCACACACGTGGGCTGTGAACACACTTAGCTTGTAGCTCGGAAGAGAGACGTTGTCTCTCTTTCCGCTTCATTTTTGTTTTACTTACCAGCCATTTGACTTGATTTCTTAAACTTAATTTGTTCCGTAACTGGAATAAGAACCAACGCTATTTATAGGGGTACAGTATTACTTTCGATGAAGCTGAAAGGACAAGCCATTAAAATTTAGTGAGGGTTAACTACCCATCCCGCTAGTGAGGGGGGTGGGGTGGGTGTGGATAGGGGGTTAGCTTGCCACCCCTCCCATTCGCGCACACCTGTGATTGAGCTCACTTTGCTTTTGGCTCGGATGGAGAGTGGTTGTCACTGCTCATCCTTCTCATCTTTTATGGACTGCCATTAATTATTGACTTTTCAACTTTTTAACTTTTGTATATGAAAACATATTTAATGTTTTTATATACTGTATATATTGCAGGTTTTCATTTCAATGTTGTGCTGTTTGTGTGACTGTAGTACGGCAGGTTCTCAAGGACGTTAAACTTTCTCTTCCGCCCTTTCTTCCTTCATCAGCGATCTCCAGTTGGCATATGACCTTCCGTGAATCCTGGCGTGCTGGAATTGTCATCATTGGGATACTGATACCCCTCTGTTCGGCTGTTATCGCCGCCTTCCCCCCTATGTGTTCTTAGAGGATTCTGCTGTGGGGAGGGAGTGCGGCCGCTCACTGTGGGCAGCCGGCAGTATACTCCGCTGCGGTAGCACCTTTCCCGTTCGCAGGTAAGGTTGCGCTTCCGAATGGTTTTCTTCATTAATTGAAATTTATAACTTGTAATTTTCAATATTAATCTTACCCGATAATCATGTAGCTGTCAACTCTGTTGCCGACAGAAATCTACGGTCGGGATACGCCAGCGATCGCTATACAGGTGGGGGTGAACACAACAGCGCCATCTGTGGTCAGGTACTCCAGTACTTCTTGTCAACACCACCTCAATTTTTCCTCTGTCGTGCCTCCGGCTAGACCTACATGGATACGCTGTTGATTCTGGAGTTATTGCTCACGATTTGGTGATGTATTTGCTCTAGAGTTTAGCCTTCGCTATTCAGGAAGCTTTATCATTAGCTTAGCAAGTTTTTGGAATTAATTTGATTTAATTTTTGATTTAATTTTGGTGACGAAGAGAGTATGAACTCTCTTTCACTTTTAATGGCCGACCCTTCCCTTAGACGGAATTGTTGGTGTCGAAGAGAGTATAGACTCTCTTTCTTAATTTTGCTTAACAAAAGTTATAGCTTTATTTTATATCTCTCCGCCTTTTTTTAGGCCTCTTCGATTAATTTCCTTTTATTATAAACTTATTAAAATTAATTTTTATATTTGTTTACATTCGACCTTTCCTAATAGTAGGCGGTCTTTTCTTGGCACCGAAGTTAATTAACATTGAGCCCGTCATTTCGTTTTTACCTGTTAACATATTATGCTATTTTAATGTTTTTGAAAGAATTTCTTTGATAGTCTCGTACTGTTTTCAAAGTTGAACTAACGTTTTGTTTTGTCTCTGCAGTTGTTGACGTTCAGAACGTTCAACTTGCGCTCTATCGTTACGATAGAGAGAGAGTATTCACGGTGTCACGTTGCAGTAAGAGTAAACCGATTCTAGCGTTTTGTTCATTCTTTCTTAGCTTAAATGGTTTTAATTCTAATAAAGGAACTTTTTATTTGGGAAATCTTTCAGTTTTTTTCCTTTAACAATAATATGTTTTAACGATATATATAATTGGGCTCATCTCTCAGGTTCTAAGTCAAGAGAGAGAGAGAGAGAGATAGAGACGGAGGGAGAGAGAGGAGGATAAACGTTTCGTTCAAGCGGGTAACGTTGTTATCGTTTTTGCTCTTCTCCCTAGTCTCTTTAGGGGAAGAAGGTAAACGTTTCTAGAGTTTTATTCTTGTTCCCAGGCTTTATGCGGTGAGAGATTTTAAACGTAGTTTATTTGATCTAGTGTTTAGTCTCTTTTCCAGCCACTGAATTATTTATCTTTCATTATGTTTTTCTGTTACATTGTAATACTGTTTTCGCAATTACTAACTTTTAATGAAGGATAGAATTGCGTGTTTCAGGTACAAACCACTTAAAGTTTCGAGTTCAGTGAAATAAGTGCAAACAGAAAATCAAAAGTGATAAAGTGATAAGCGCAAAGTGTTACAGTGTTGCGTTCGAGGGTTCGTCTGTTCGTGCCAGTTGTTCGCCTAGTCTGGGACCTCTTACAAGCTCCCAAGCAGGGGAGAAGTAACGTCGAAGGACTTATGGGTTCATCAGGCCTTGATCGACGAACAGACGTTTCCCTCCGTGGTTTCGGGTGTAACCAACTCACGTAGCCGACGTGATCACCCCACCCACACAAAGACGAGAGAACCCATTTATTCCTCGTCTGCGGAAGAGGTTTCTCGCAGAAACCATGGACCAAATCTTGCAGCTTTTAAGTGTAAGTCGGTCCCTTCCGCGCAAGTCCAACTCCTAGGTGGAGCCATTAGCACTGGGTCAGTTCGGACTTGCTGCAGTACGACAACTGCACACCTCCCAGAGAGGCAAGGTGGTACCGCAACAGGCAGTAACTCCGTCTGTTGTCGCACCAGCTGTTTTAGACCCTCAGTCTCAACGGACAGTAGCTCCGTTTGTTGTTGTCTTTCTTAGACTCTAGTGGTCTATGCTGCAGACAATGCAGTCTCAGCTTGCGGTGTTGATGCAGGAGTTTCAGGCAGAGAAGGTTAGCACACCTCCTCCTGCGAGCGCTCCTCCACCTCTGCGCAGTCCACCCTGCCAGACGTATGATGTTGAGGCTCCTCCTGCCTCCATGCGTGAGCTGCCGCATTGGGAGTTGCCAGGTACCAGCGCTATGCAGCAACCTCCACTTTCCTTGAGGCAGGAGCCTCTTGCTATGCGGCAACCTCCTCAACCCTTGAGGCAGGAGCCTCATGCTTTGCAGCAACCTCCTCTTCCCTTGAGGCAGGAGCCTCATGCGTTGCGGCAACCTCCTCCATCCTTGAGGCAGCAGCCTCATGCGTTGCAGCAACCTCCACCATCCTTGAGGCAGCAGCCTCAGGCTATGCGGCAACCGCCTCAACTCTTGAGGCAAGAACCTCAACTCTTGAGGCAAGAGCCTCAACTCTTGAGGCAAGAGCCTCAACTCTTGAGGCAAGAACCTCAACTCTTGAGGCAAGAGCCTCAACTCTTGAGGCAAGAGCCTCAACTCTTGAGGCAAGAACCTCAACTCTTGAGGCAAGAGCCTCAACTCTTGAGGCAAGAGCCTCTCTCTGCGCAGCTACCTCCTCAACCCTTGAGGCAGACGCAACTCTTGAGGCAGGAACCTCATGCTATGCGGCAACCTCCTCTAACCATGAGGCAGGAGCCTCATGCTATGAGGAGCCTCATGCTATGCGGCATCCTCCTCAAACCATGAGGCAGGAGCCTCATGCTATTCGGCATCCTCCTCAACCCATGAGGCAGGAGCCTCATGCTATGAGGAGCCTCATGCTATGCGGCATCCTCCTCAACCCATGAGGCAGGGACCTCATGCTATGCGGCATCCTCCTCAACCCATGAGGCAGGAGCCTCATGCTATGCGGCATCCTCCTCAACCCATGAGGCAGGAGCCTCATGCTATGCGGCATCCTCCTCAACCCATGAGGCAGGGACCTCATGCTATGAGGAGCCTCATACCATGCAGCATGAGCCTCATCCCATGCAGCATGAGCCTCATACCATGCAGCATGAGCCTCATCCCATGCAGCATGAGCCTCATCCCATGCAGCATGAGCCGCACGCCATGCAACATGCTCTGCTTACCTTACAGCATGCTCTACATACAGCATGCTCTGCATACAGCATGCTCTGCATACCTTACCGCATGCTCCTCAGTCACACATCTTTGGTTGTTGCCAACTCACTAGACTGTCAAGCAGTTTCATAACGTTGCCTTCTAGTCTGCTGCTTTTGCACCAGTGAAACCCTCACTGAGAGAACTTAGCTTTTCTCGGATATGGTTCCTGTAGATGAGAAAGTGCTATTCTCCCTCCTTCTGATATTCCCTTGAGGACTCTGTCATTTGGAGAGGAGCCTTTAGCTGCTTAGCCTCCTATGGACTTTTATTTAAGCATAACATGCTTCCAGGGAGGGTAATGGTTCCACTTCAGTCGCTAACCCCGTCTGTTACCACACCTGCTCCCATAGACCTTGAGCTTTGTTGCAAGACATGCAGTCCAAGCTTAGTCCTTGTTAGAGGATTTTTTGTTTACGGAGTCAGTGTGTCACTGGGAAGACGTTCAACAACCAGCAGAAGTGACTTGTTGTGACGCAGTGCGACAACCTCAGCAACCCGTTAAGGAGTTGTCTGTACGACCCAGACAGTCTAGACAGCTTCGGGTTGTCGCTCTACTTCCTCGCTTCCCCATGGTTGACAGTTCACAGACTGTGCAGCAGTACCATGATCTTGTGTCCGGCTCCGTCAGACGACTGGCTTTTAAGAGCTCCCACAAGTCGTCGCTGTCTGGAGATTCTCAGATGGACTATGGATCTGACCAAGGAACTGGGCCTCCTGTTCAATTTTGAGGAGTCCCAGCTCGTCCCATCCCAGACCATTGTCTACCTGGGTATGGATCTTCAGAGTCGAGCTTTTCGGGCTTTTCCGTCGGCCCCAAGGATCTACTAAGCCCTAGAATGCATCCAGAGCATGCTGAGAAGGAACCGATGCTCAGTCAGGTAGTGGATGAGTCTAACAGGGACACTTTCATCGCTGGCCCTGTTCATCGAGTTAGGGAGACGCCACCTCCGCCCCCTTCAGTATCATCTAGCGGCTCACTGGATAAAGGACATGACGCTAGAGACGGTCTCAGTTCCTGTTTCCGAAGAGAGGAGGTCTATTCTCACGTGGTGAAAGAACAGCTTTCTTCTCAAGGAAGTCTACCTTTGGCTGTTCAGAAACCCGACCGCCGTCTCTTCTCTGACGCATCAGACACGGGCTGGGGTGCGACTTTGGACGGACAGGAATGCTCGGGAACATGGAATCAGGAGCTAAGGACACTTCACATCTATTGCAAGGAGCTGTTGGCGGTTCATCTGGCCTTGATAAACTTCAAGTCCCTCCAGCTTAACAAGGTGGTGGAGGTGGACTCTGACAACACCACAGCCTTGGCTTACATCTCCAAGCAGGGAGGGACTCATTCGTGGAAGTTGTTCTAGATCGCAAGGGACCTCCTCATCTGGTCAAAAGATCGAAAGCTCACGCTGGTAACGAGGTTCATTCAGGGCGATATGAATGTCATGGCAGATCGCCTTAGCCGGAAGGGTCAGGTCATCCCCACAGAGTGGACCCTTCACAAGAATGTTTGCAGCAGACTTTGGGCCCTGTGGGGTCAGCCAACCATAGATCTGTTCGCTACCTCGATAACCTAGAGGCTCCCGTTGTATTGTTCTCTGATTCCAGACCCAGCAGCAGTTCACGTGGATGCTTTTCTGCTGGATTGGTCCCATCTCGACCTGTATGCATTCCCGCCGTTCAAGATTGTCAACAGGGTACTTCAGAAGTTCGCCTCTCGCAAAGGGACACAGCTGACGTTGGTTGGCTCCGCTCTGGCCCGCGAGAGAATGGTTCATAGAGGTACTGCAATGGCTGGTCGACATTCCCAGGACTCTTCCTCTAGGAGTGGACCTTCTACGTCTACCTCACGTAAAGAAGGTACACCCAAACCTCCACGCTCTTCGTCTGACTGCCTTCAGACTTTCGAAAGACTCTCAAGAGCTAGGGGCTTTTCGAAGGAGGCAGCCAGAGCGATTGCCAGAGCAAGGAGGACATCCACTCTTAGAGTCTATCAGTCTAAAGGGGAAGTCTTCCGAAGCTGGTACAAGGCCAATGCAGTTTCCTCAACCAGTACCACTGTAACCCAGATTGCTGACTTCCTGTTACATCTAAGGAACGTAAGATCCCTTTCAGCTCCTACGATTAAGGGTTACAGAAGTATGTTGGCAGCGGTTTTCCGCCACACAGGCTTGGATCTTTCCACCAACAAAGATCTACAGGAACTCCTTAGGTCTTTTGAGACCTCAAAGGAACGTCGGTTGTCCACTCCAGGCTGGAATCTAGATGTGGTCCTAAGGTTCCTTATGTCATCAAGATTTGAACCTCTCCAATCAGCCTCTTTTAAGGACCTCACTTTAAAAACTCTTTTCCTCGTGTGCTTGACAACAGCTAAAAGAGTAAGTGAGATCCACGCCTTCAGCAGGAACATAGTTTTCACATCTGAAACGGCTACATGTTCCTTGCAGCTCGGTTTTTTGCTAAACGAGCTTCCTTCACGTCCTTGGCCTAAGTCGTTCGAGATCCCAAGCCTGTCCAACTTGGTGGGGGACGAACTGGAGAGAGTACTTTGCCCAGTTAGAGCTCTTAGGTACTATCTAAAAAGGTCATAACCTTTACGAGGACAATCAGAAGCCTTATGGTGTGATATCAAGAAGCCTTCTCTTCCAAGGTCTAAGAACTCAGTTTCTTACCTATTCAGGCTCCTGATTAGGGAAGCACATTCTCATCTGAAGGAAGAAGACCTTGCTTTGCTGAAGGTAAGGACACATGAAGTGAGAGCTGTGGCTACTTCAGTGGCCTTCAAACAGAACCGTTCTCTGCAGAGTGTTATGGATGCAACCTATTGGAGAAGCAAGTCAGTGTTCGCATCATTCTATCTCAAAGATGTCCAGTCTCTTTACGAGAACTGCTACACCCTGGGGCCATTCGTAGCAACGAATGCAGTAGTAGGCGGGGGCTCAGCCACTACATTCCCATAATCCCATAACCCTTTTAACCTTTCTCTTGAATACTTTTTATGGGTTGTACGGTCGGCTAAGAAGCCTTCCACATCCTTGTTGATTTGGCGGGTGGTCAATTCTTTCTTGAGAAGCGCCGAGGTTAAAGGTTGTGATGAGGTCCTTTAGTATGGGTTGCAGCCCTTTATACTTCAGCACCTAAGAGTCGTTCAGCATCCTAAGAGGACCGCTACGCTCAGTAAGGAAGACGTACTTAATAAAGGCAGAGTAATGGTTCAAGTCGTCTTCCTTACCAGGTACGTATTTATTTTATGTTATTTTTGAATAACTAATAAAATAAAATACGGGATACTTAGCTTCTTTGTTAACATGTATGCTGGTCTCCACCCACCACCCTGGGTGTGAATCAGCTACATGATTATCGGGTAAGATTAATATTGAAAAATGTTATTTTCATTAGTAAAATAAATTTTTGAATATACTTACCCGATAATCATGATTTAATTGACCCACCCTTCCTCCCCATAGAGAACCAGTGGACCGAGGAAAAAATTGAGGTGGTGTTGACAAGAAGTACTGGAGTACCTGACCACAGATGGCGCTGTTGTGTTCACCCCCACCTGTATAGCGATCGCTGGCGTATCCCGACCGTAGATTTCTGTCGGCAACAGAGTTGACAGCTACATGATTATCGGGTAAGTATATTCAAAAATTTATTTTACTAATGAAAATAACATTTTAACCTTTTAAACATTTAAACTTACCTGCTGGTTATATAATAATAGCTTTATGCTTCTGTCCACGGCAGAAATTCAAAACTCGCAACAATCGCATAGATATGCCAGGTATACACTAGCGCCACCACGGAGCTAGGTCGAACTAGTATCAGATTTTCTTCTGCCGTCATACTGGCAACATAGAAATCAAATTTACTCGTGTTTAACCTGGATTTTAGCAGTACCTGTACAGTATTTTGGTGATGTACTCTCGTTTTGGGTTTGAGCTTTCGCTTATTAGTTGTTTCGTAACCGAAATACAAACCATGTTATTTAATTAGGGTATTACTTTCGGCGTAGCTGAAATGACGAGCCATTAGAATTTTAATGAGGGTTTACTATAGGGGAGGGGTAGCTAGCTACCCCTCCCCCCCCCCTCACACACCGGTGAGTAGTTCACTTTTACTTTTACTTTGGCTCGGGTGGTGATCGGACGTGTCCGCTTTCACCCTCGCCTTTTTGACAGCCATTAATGCTTTTTGTAATATATATATAAACATTCTTTATGTTTATGCATATATCTGTGTATATAAATGTAGTAAGTTTTCTTTTCAGTGTTTGTGCTGTGTGTGTAGTGTATGACAACGTCACCGGCGCTTTTCTAGGCCGCCACGGTTCCACTTCGTGGGGTACGACCTCTTCCTCTTGGTCCATCGGTTTTTCCTTCGGCATATCCGTTAACTCGGCCGCCGTAGGAAATCGTCATCGCTGGACTTTCTTCATTCATCTTTTATCTTCGCTGTTCCTCCTTTCCTATGGGGAACTTGGATTCTCAGCGAAGGGAATGTGGAAGTTTAGATTGACTACGGTCTCTCTCTCTACTCAAGGTCGTTCACCCCTTACTAATACTACGTACTATTACGGAAGCTTCTTTCCCGTGGCGGGTTGTGTTGCCTCTCCGTTTATTTGTCTCAGTTATTTTTTTATCTTTTTACAGGCGACTTCCCCTCCAGAGGGAATGTCTGACAGCGCAACCGTCGGCCGGCAGCTTGGTTTTGGGCTCTAATCAGAGCAGTAGCACAGGCTTTCAAGCTGTTCTCTCTGAGTAGAGCCACAAAATCCTTGACTGCAACCACTCCCCCGAAGAGGAAAAGAGGAGTTCCGACGAGGTAACTTTTCCGAGGACGTAACTGTCTCCTCGTAAGTCTTCGAGGCAGGAATTCTCCCCCTTCAGATTTTTCCCCCTCACCTTCGGACGAAGTTTCCCCGCCCTCAGGAGAGTCACGGGAGGTGATACATTCCCCAATCACACCATTGAGGGAAACCCCACCTCGCGCGATAAAGTTTTCTTGAATAAAGGTGGAAAAGAGCCTGCCTCCGTCGTGATGGGAGTCCTGCATCCCTCCCGGGAGGGAGTCAAGGACTCCAAGGAAATACTGGGAGTCCTCTAGCACCAAATCTTCAGGCTCAGACATTCTTTCTGGGAACGAACCTGTTTGAGCCTAAGGATGTGTAGCAGGCGGCGGAGAGGTGTAGGAAGTCACCGAGACTCCCTTCTATTTAAGGCTTTGATATTCAAGCCCTATAAACCAGCACCTCAGCAGCCACATCCTACCAATCCAAAGGAAGCTAAGACAGTGGGTCTAAGCTCTTTCCGGTCAAGGACTAGAAAGGCAAGAAGTTCCCCAGGGGAGGGAAGAATCCTAGAAAGAGCAACCGAGGCCGCAAACACTAGGATTGGCAGTTTCCCTGCATGTCCGCCAGTGGCGGGATACCTACAAGGTTGCGCAGACAGATTGCAGCAACTCAGGACCGTTTCCTGGACGATTTCCGTAATCAGTCACGGATATCGCGTCCTGTTCACAATATCTCTACCTCCCCTGAGGACGAATCCGGTGTCATTTAATACCCTTGCCATGGGATCAGCAAGGGGGCAAACTCTGTGGGCAGAGGTCCAGATTAAAGCATACCTCGGTCAGCTTGGAGACCGCAGACAGTCAGTCTGGCAGTAAACCGCAAGACTTCTTGTGTATTCTGGACCTGAAAGCCGTGTACTTCCAGATCCCAGTTCGTCTGTCTTCAAGGAACTACTTAGGATTCAGCATAGACAACATGGAGTACCAGTTCAAGGTGCCGTGTTTTGGTCTCTCTACAGCACCACAGGGTTTCACTGGACTGTTCTCCCGAATTTCATCATGGGCTCTCAGGATCGGCTTCCATCTCCTCCATTATCTGGATGACTGCCGGATCCTAGCAGACTCGGAGTCATTCCCTCTTTGACACCGAGACAAACTTCTACGACTTTGCCAGGATCTAAGGATCATGGTAAGTCTTGGGAAGTCCGTTCTGCTGCCCAATCAATGACTGGTTCACTTAGGCATGATTAGACACCAATCTCCATAACGCCTTTCCATCAGACGACAGGAAAGCAAGGCTGAGAAGAGTCGTAAGCCCTTTCCTCAGACGAGAAGAGCTTCCAACCCAATCGTGGTTACGTCTCCTTGGTCACCTTCCGCCCTTGGCTCGTCTAGTTCTCTACGGTCGCCTCAGGAGGAGAGCTCTCCAGGGGCGATTCAGGTCCTAGTGGAATCAAGGCTGCGATTCCCCGGTCACCATGATCCCTATGGATCCTGTGAAACGGACAAATCTCCTGTGGTGGGTGACAGACGAGAATCTACGAAGGAAAATGGATCTTCTCGTTCCTTCCTCCAGTTTGGATGCTGTTTTCAGACACCTCAAAGGAGGGGAGGGGGGCCACATTCTGTACCACAGGACCTCAGGACTGTGGTTAGAATCGGAAAAGTGCCTCCATATAAATCTGCTAGAGATGAAGGCCGTCTTCCTGGCCCTTCAACAGTTCTAACAAGGACCTGGCAGATCACTGGTGTGATGAGCTACTTCACCACAGTAGTGGCTTACATCAACAAGCGAGGAGGTACCTTTTTAAAGCAGCTATCCCATCTCTCTGTAGAGATACTGAGATAGACCGAAGTCCACTCGATTCATCTATCGGCTCGCTTCATTCCAGACAAAGGGAATGTGCTCGCCGACGGTTGAAGCAGAACTTCTCAGATAATGAGTACCGGTGGTCCTCGGGTCATCCAGTAGCCAACAAAGTCCTGACTTTGTGGAGTTACCCGACTGTGGATCGGTTCGCTACAGCGCTGACCTTCAAGCTCCCGATGTATTGCCCCCCAGTCCGAGATCCCAAGGCACTCTGGCAAGATGCCTTCCAACATCGGTGGGACAGTACCGACGTGTACGCCTTTCCCCCGTTCTGTCTGAGGAGGAGGAGGCTCAACAAGACCAGAATATCAGTCAATCTCTCGATGACCCTTTTATAGCTCATCACGCGGAATGGTTTCCGGAACTTCCGAGAGAACTCCCTCTATGACACAAGCTACTCAAACAACCACACGCCAACATCTTTCACAAAGCCGTAGCTTTGCTTCGACTTCAAGCCTGGAGACTATCCAGCATCTCCCCGCTAAGAGAGGATTGTCGCAAAGAGTTGCGAACGGGATGTCTGGACACCTGCGTAGATCATCCGCAGGGATCTACTAGGCAAAGTGGCGAGTTTCTGTGGTTGGAGTCGCGAAAGGGTATCTCTCCACTCGATACCACTATTCCAGCAATAGCGGAGTTCTTCGTATATTGGCGGGAAGAATGCGCCTTTCAGTCTCGGAAATGAAAGGCTGTCGCTCCGCCTTTAGTCCAGCCTTCAGGCTCAAAGGAGTGGATATTTCTCCCCCGCTGGAACTTTCCCTACTCAGTCGAAGATATGATCTTACCTGCCGTCAGTCGGAAGTGAGACCTCCTCAATGGAATATGGTTCGAGTTCTCAGGCCCCCTTAAGAGACCTCCCTACGAACCATTTCGCCACCTAACTTGGAAGGCGGTTTTCCTACTATCTTTGGCCTTGGCCAAGCGAGTCAGTGAACTTCATGGTCTCTCGTTGACATCGCCCATGCAAGGGGATGAGGGGAGGTAACGTTCATATTCGTCTCTGAGTTTGTGGCTAAGACAGAATCCGGGAGTGCCGGATCTTCGATTCGACTCTTTCCGGATTTCGAGTCTTTGTTCTGCAACAGATGACCCAGACCTTCCCCTACTGTGTCCAGTAAGGAGTCTGAGGTTATATCTCAAAGAACGGCTGCATTTGTTCCCCAGTGCAAGCTTTGTTTGTGAGCACTGGGAGAACAAAGAGGAGGGTCACCAAGAATACCTTCTCAGCATGGATTCGTAGGGCGATCCATCTGTCCCTGAATCCTGACCCTCCTCCGTCATGTCACCTTAGAGCGCATGATGTCAGGGGCGTAGCTACGCCCCTGGCCTTCAAGAAGAACTTCTCAGTGACGCAGGTTCTACAAGCCGGAGTGTGAAAGCGTCAGACGACCCTCACAGCTCACTACCTGCAAGACGTGACCCACAGGAGGCTCGATACGTTCTCTATCGGCTCTGTGGTGGCTGCACAACAGCTGGTTTAAACCTCAGGCTCCTTAATGGACAAGTAGCAGAGGGTTGAGGGCATTGTTACCCGGTTTTAGTCTGCATGAAAGAAAAGTTATGTCTGGCCCATATTCTTTTCTTCATCCTCCCTTCTCTTGGGGGAAAGCAGCATCCTGGGTTCTCTGCACAGCTGACCTCAAACCACTGCGGGTAAACCATGTTTCCTTGTGTTCCTAGTATTAACTTAATACTGTCACGTCCCCATACCCTGACGAGGTGGTATTGATAAAGTCCTAGCCTAAAAGTTTTCCATCTAAAGAACTTCAGGTCAACTTCCTAGGACGGGTCACACATATTCCTTCACACACAGCTTATGTAGGCCGCAGTCCTTGCAGAGCAAGGTACCTGCGAGGTGCAGGGACTCCTTATCTTGAGTACTATCACACTCAGATACTGAGTCCCCGGGCAAAAGCCAAAAGTCAGTAACGGCTGGGACTTACCGCCCTACCTAAGGGTTAAGTCACCCTAATTAAATAGTGTGGTTTGTATTTCGGTTACGGAACAAATGACAAATTCGTAGATAATTTATATTTTTCCTAACCATACAAACCTTAGCTATTTAATCAAACTTGCCCACCAGCCCTATCCCCCGGGAAGTCTTACCTCTAAGCAAAGTGAACTACTACCCTCTCGCTAACTAGCGAGAGGGTAGTAAACCCTCGTTAAAATTCTAATGGCTCGTCATTTCAGCTACGCCGAAAGTAATACCCTAATTAAATAGCTAAGGTTTGTATGGTTGGGAAAAATACAAACTATCTACGAATTTGTCATGTTTTTGTTTGATATTTTATCGCTATGTTATAGCATAAATGGTAGGATTAAAATTTTTTTAACCTATTTTTAACTAACGAAAGCATATGGCGATAGGTAAACATCTCTCCTCATCTATGACGTCACAGTCATTTGACGTAAGCTTGAGTATGTCTGGCATTTCTTTCTTTTTCTACAAAGAATGATAAGTTAATACTATCTTACAAAGTATTTAGTTATATAAAATTAAAGGATTATATTATTTTAAGAAATTTTAGTCCTTTTGGTATGCTTTCTTTGGATAATCTTCGATCTGTTTTAAAGATTATCGAGCGTTCATTTTTATTTATGCTATGCAGTCCTCAGTCTATCGTTACAGTAATACTCATTGTATCGATATTTATGAAAAGTAAATTTTTGTTTAAAAACTAAGTTTTTGAATTATATTAAATAAAAGGAATATGTCATTTTCCAATGATATTGGTCCTTTTAGTATTTTTTCTTTAGCTAATCTGTTTACAAAGATTAAAGAGAATTAGCGTTAAGCGATTGCGCGCATCAGGCGCGAAGCTGAAAACAAAATTAAAATAGTTCTTGACAGGGAATGAGCATTCAATGTTCTTACCTCTTTAAAAGAGCTGAACTTGATGGCGCGTGCCAAGCAGCTGATCATGATGGCGCTCACCAGGTGGCTGAGCATGGCGCCTCGCGCCAAGCTGAGCATGGGGCCTCGCGCCAAGCTGAACGGGACGCCTCGCGCCAAGCTGAACGTGACCCTTCGCGCCAAGCTGAACGTGACCCTTCGCGCTAAGCTGAGCTTGTCGCCTCGCGCCAAGCTTAATGTGATGCCTCGCGCCAAGCTGAGCGTGACAACAACAGAGCGTTGGTCATCTAGCTTTCACTAGACGCGATCGGCATAGCCCCGAGCGTCTGGATCGCGAGCGTTTTTTAATCGCAAGCATTATTGTTCTGAAAGTTACGTGACGCTGAGCGTCTAAGAGATTTCATGACATCAAGTAGAATTTGCTGTCTACATGGCCATGAGTGTCTGGCGTTGAAACTTTGTTACGCCAGGCGCTATATTAAGAAATAAATATTAACTAGAAAGATACTATGTTCTCAGACCAGGGCCTGCTTGAACTAATTTTTGGTTGGGAGAGCTAGAATTAAACCTCTAAAGCATTGAGGTCAGAATTCAGAACCTTAAGGAGTTGACTCCTAGGAAACAAGACATCTCTAGCTAGGTTAGAGACTTGTAGGAGGAAGGGAGTGACTTTCAGAAACTCATGAGAGTTTTCTGAAGATTTTCCATTTCATTTTGTACCTGCTGCTCCTCGTTCCGCCTTCAGAGTTTTTCGCTAAGGAAGACGGCAAAGGAGTCTCTGTTTTCTGATTTTATTATTATTACTAGCCAAGCTACAACCTAGTTGGAAAAGCAAGATGCTATAAGCCTAAGGGCTCCAATAGGGAAAGATGGCTCACTAAGGAGAGGAAATAAGGAAATGAATAAATGATGAGAATAAATTAACAATAAATCATTCTGAGAAAAGTAACAAAGTCAAAAAAGTGCTAATAGTGCAGTGCTTTAGCGCGTCCCCATGCAGCATAAAGAACCTAACGGCAGGTGTTGGTGCAGCAGCACGTTCAGCTGCAACAGCAGGAAGTGCATTAGACCTTTTGTAAGGGAAGGCAGTGCCCCTTTTTTGCTTTATACGGCTTGTCAGGATGTCAGAAGTTGGCAAAGCTTTAGTTCAGACTGATAAGGATCTTGTTCCCGAGTCTGCTGTTACGGTACAGGGACCGCCACATCCGTCAGACTGTTTTCCGTCTTCTGAAATGTGGAGTGTGATGTAAGCAATGAGGAAGGCGAGTTGCGATTAAAGTTTTCTACACCGGTGTCACCTAATGTTGATCCTAGTTGAACTATGCTGCTGGCATGAAGCAACGACTCTCATCTGTTTTGCAGTCTTATCAGCCTGCTGTTAGCAAAGCGATGGTTCGTCATGATTCTTTTTAAGACACGTTGTCGCACAGGCGGCCTACCAGCAAGCTAATTTTGAACATTGAGTGTCTTCCTTTGATACCAGACATCAAACGGCCAAGCGTTTCATCGAGCGTTTACCTTCCAAGTGCAGCGACGATTGCTAGGCAGCTAAGCGTGACATTGGGTGTCAGGCTGAACGTGACGTCGGGCGTCAAGCTGAACGTGACGTCGAGCAACAAGCTCGTGACGTCGAACGTCAAACAAACCGTGATGTCCAACTTCAGTCACATACTGTTCAAGCTACGTCCAGAGGACAAAAACTTCTCTATGGAGACTCATAAAACTATGCTTGCAGCAGTAAAGAAGGTCCACTGGATGATCTCTTTAGATCTCCAGGATGCTTACTTCTACTTCCTCATCCATCCGAACTTCAAGCTACCGGAAGGTTCGTGTATGGGAGGAAGTTGTCCAGTTTTGAGTTCTTTGGTTAGGGCTAAGCACCACCCCTCAAATAGAGGGTGCGTCTGTGAGGACATATCGTTGTGTCCTATCCTTAGACCTCTGGAAGGAAGTATTCCAGTTTCGGGCCTTAGGCTTCGGCCTCACCACCGCCCCTCTAGTCTTCACAAAGATCATGATGAATGTGGCAAGCATGCTCCACTCAAGAGGCATCAGAGCCTCCTTGTACTTGGACGATTGGCTACTAAGAGCCCCCTCACTCAATAGCTGTCTGGAGGATTTGCATCTGACAATGAGTCTGTCAGAGGAGCTAGGACTTCTGGTGAATTCAGAGAAGTCTGAATTGATCCCTGCCCAGAAGATCCTTTATTTGGGGATGGAGATTCACTGTCTGACTTTTTAGGTTTTTCCATCACCTGCAAGAATACAGCTAGCTCTTCTAAGGCTTTGCGCCTTTCTAAAGAAGGAGTTTTGTTCAGTGAGGGAGTGGATGAGTCTCCTGGGAACCCTCTCTTCACTAGAACAATTTGTATGTCTGGGGAAACTAAATTTACGACCCCTTCAGTTCCATCTCAATTGCCATTGGAGCAAAGAGGACAGCCTCGACAAGGAGAGCATTCCTCTTGCGGAACCAATGAAAGAGTGCCTTCGTTGGTGGAACAACATAAACAGGCTCCAAGAAGGTCTCTTTGGAACAAAATAGCCTAGACCTTGTGTTGTTTTCCGACGCCTCGGACTCGGGGTGGAGAGCAACACTAGGAAAGTCAGAGATTTCGGGTCTGTGGACAAAACAAGAGCTAAGTCTCCACATCAATCAAAAGGAGCTGTTAGCAGTTCTGTAGGCTCTCAAGGGGTTCGAGAAGCTAGTACTGAACAAAGTAATACAAATCAATGCAGACAATATCACTTGCTTTGGCCTACATAGCGAAACAAGGGGGAACGCATTCGAGGTCTCTTTACGAGTTAGCAAACCTCTTCTCGTTTGGGTACATCAAAGAAAGATATCCCTGTTGACAAGATTCATTCAAGGAAAAAAGAATGTAAGGGCAGACAGCCTCAGCAAGAGGAATCAAGTTCTCCCCACAGAGTGGACACTGCATCTAGATGTATGCAAGAATCTTTGGCGGATTTGGGGCCGCCCCCTTATAGATCTATTCGCAACCTCAAAAACCAAAAGACTAGAGAATTATTGCTCCCCAGTTCCGGATCTCAAAACGTCATGCATAGACGCATTCCTGATGGACTGGTCACACCTAGATGTGTACGCTTTCCCTCCATTCAAAGTGCTGCACAGAGTACTACAAAAGTTTGTGTCTCACGAGGGAACCAGATTGACGTTAATAGCCCCCTTCTGGACGTCAAGAGGTTGGTTCACAGAGGTACTGGAATGGATGGTGGATGTTCCAAGAAGCTTGCCATTGAGAATAGATCTTCTCAGACAACCCCACTTGGCAAGAAACCATCTAAACCTCCCAGCTCTACGTCTGACTGCTTTCAGACTATTGAAAAACTCTCAAGGTCTAGAGGACTTTCGAAGGAAGCAGCCAAGGCTATTGCTAGAGCGAGAAGAACTTCTACTATCAGGGTGTACCAATCCAAGTGGGAAGTTTTTAGAGCATGGTGTAAAAAAAGCTCAGTTTCTTCATTCAGTACCTCTATAGCTTAAATTGCTATATTTTTAGTAAGCTTAGCAACAGCTAAAAGGGTCAGTGAAGTTCATGCTTTTAGCAAAAACATTGGCTTTAGAAACGGCAAAGCTATATGCTCCCTGCAGCTTGATTTTCTAGCCAAAAACGAACGTCCTCACCCTTGGCCAAAATCTTTCAAAATTGCTAACCTCTCATGATTTGGTGGGTGAGGAGCTGGAGAAGGTTTTTTGCCCTGTTAGAGCACTAAGGTTCTATTTAGACAGGACTAAAGGTTTAAGAGGCAGTTCAGAAGCTCTTTGGTCTGCAGTCAAAAAGCCTGCTTTACCTATGTCTAAAAATGCCTTTATCATATTTCATAAGACTTTTAATTAAAGAAGCTCACACACACTGTGGTGAGGCAGATCTTAAGCTCCTGAAAGTTAAGACTCATGAAGTTAGAGCTGTGGCAACTTCTGTGGCTTTTAAACAAAATCGTTCTCTGCAAAGTAGGATGAATACAACGTTTTGGAGAAGTAATCTGTATTCGCATCACTTTATTTAAAAACGTTCCAGACTCTTTATGAGGACTGCTACACTTTGGGTCCATTCATAGCAGTGAATGCAGTAGTAGGTGAAGGATCTACCACTACACTCCCTTAATCCCTAGTACCCTTTTCCCCTCTTGGAACTTGCATATATTTTTATGATTGGAGGAAATTGTTAGACAATCTTCCGCAATCTTTGAATTAGTCAGGTAGTCATTTGTTCCTTGAGAGCGCCCTGAACAAGGGTATTAGTTGAGGTTCTGTCAGCATAGAGGTTATTCACCGTTTGACAGCTCCTAAAGTTCTTCAGCCCCCTGGGTGGATCGCTGGTTCTCAAAGGACAGCAGACTTATTAATGCAGAGAATCATTGAAGTCAGCTTCCTTAATAGGTACGAACCCTTAAGCTAGTTTTGTTTTAAACTCTTAAGTGAAATTACATTAATGTTGCTGTCTCTGACCCGCCACCAAGGGTGTCAATCAGCTATTATTATATAACCAGCAGGTAAGTTTAAATGTTTAAAAATGATATTTTCATAATAAAATAAATTTTTGAACAATCGTACCCACTGGTTATATAACTTAAAATCCCACCCTCCTCCCCTCTAGAGACCTATGGGCATGGAAAATCTGATACTAGGAGGGATCGTTCGACCTAGCTCTGTGGTGGCGCTAGTGTATACCTGGCATATCTATGCGATTGCTGCGAGTTTTGAATTTCTGCCGTGGACAGAGGCATAAAGCTATTATTATATAACCAGCGGGTAAGTATATTAAAAAAATTTATTTCAATTTGAAAATATCATTTCAGCTTCGTCTCTGTGGGGTCCCCTCCTTCTCACCGGAGGGTTGTGGTTCTCTCGATTAGTTATTTTTCTCCGCTGAATTAATTAGGTAATTGTAATTCTTGTTTTGTTACAGTTTTTACGCTGCCGTTCTCCTCCTCTTGCCGATGTTGGCTGGGAAGGGAGTGCGCAGTCTGTAATTTGTGTCTGTTCTCTTGGTGGACACCTTTCCCATCTGCGGACTAAGTGCTCCTGCTGAGGGAGTTTTTTGTTACATAATTTATTTTATTTTTCCTCAGTTAGCGATGCCGTTCTTCTTTACATAATTTGTTTTATTTTTCGTTAGTCAACGATGCTGGTCTTCTTCATTCGGCTATGATAGTGGATGTAGAAAAGCAGTGACTTTTGCCCGGGGGAATCTGCTGTCCGTGTGCCTACTTTCCTGTTCTCCTGCTCCTGCAGCAGCTCCTGATCATCACGCTAACTTCGAGGTACTGTACTAGCACTGGCTACGTTTTATCAGGTAACGCAGCAAGGATTTGTAGCTCGTCGACACTTAAACTCGAATCGTTCAACAAGCCAGCGTTCGGCTGTTGCTCAGAGCGTTTCAGTCTAACATGTCTCTATTCTTCGGAATGCAGTCGCCTTCCAGGGCATGAATCACTCAGCCCTCACAACGTTCACCTGCTCGGCAGTTTCATCGTCGTCTGGCAGTGTGAATCGCTGACGCTTCCATCAGCTCGTGAATCGGCTGACTATTGTCGACGATCAAAATTTTAAACATTTAACTTAGCCGATGGATATACAGTATATATAGCTAACGTGTCCGACAGTCGGCAGATTCAAAACTCGCGGGCGATCACCGTGTTGGTTTGCTGGGTGTACACTAGCGCCAACTGTCGGCAGGATACTAAACATATTCCCAAAAGGAATGTCAACATTGGTTCCTGCTTATGCTAAACCTAAAGTTTTCAACAATTGGTGAAGTACTTGTTCATGGTTTTTTGGCTTTCGCTGTGTTGGATATTCTTCGAATACTCTTGAATCCCTTTTTTAATTTTCTGTTGCTGAACTTTGCTTGTTTTCTGATCTCTCTTTGAAATTTCCAAAATGGCTGACCCTTCTCCTGTTTATAGAAAATGTGCCAAAGATTGTAACAAACGCCTTCCAAAGGCTTCCATCGATCCCCACTCTATTTGTGTTAATTGTTGAGGCAAAGCTTGTCAATTAGGGGATTGATGCGAGGAGTGTGTCATGTTATCTGAATTTGAGTGGTTGGAGTATGACAAATATACTCGAAAACTCGAGAGAGATAGGGTTAGAAGAAGCTCTTCTCGTTCGCTAGAACTTTCCTCTTCCCATTCCCCTGAACCTTTTCCTCCCCCTGTAGTGGTAGTTTCAGAATCCCCTACTTGCACTAATGAACCTTCTCTTAAAGATATGCTGAAAGGCTATTCATGCTTTGGGTGAAAAGGTCGAATCGCTGGCCTCGTACAGAAATCAGCTTATGTCCGACGTCAAAATTTTGAAAAGTGAAAGTGTTAAAGTGAAAAGTGGTAAAAATGTATTTAGTGTTAATGCGGAGGGTTTGTCTGTTCGTGCTTGCCGCTCACCCAGTCCAAGACCTCTTTCAAGCTCCCCAACCCCTGGGAGAAGGAATGTCACAAGACCAAAGGGAGCGATAGGCGTTAAACAACGAACAGACGTTCCCTCAGAGGTTACAGACGTTGCTCCTCAAGCACGTCCTTACCATAAGAGAGGCGAGACTAAGTTCTCCTCGTCTTCCGATGACTCGTTTAAGAAAAAATCCTGGCGTCAGGTTTCAAGACCTTTGAAAAGAAAGTTAGTTCCTTCAGAACAAAGTTAACATCCTGGCTGTAGTCACTGGAGCAGCCCGGAACGTATTCCTTCATCGGAGGAAGGTTCTCCTATTAAACGTTCTTATTTAACGTCTAGTTTTGTGGCTCCGGAGGCCCCTTCTAAGAGTCACGATCCTGTTGTGCTTTCTGGTCGTTCCAGACGTGACCTTAATACTGAGAGTCCCGTTTATAGTGCTGACGTTCCCGATGTCACGGTCTGTTCCGAGTGTTATAGATCCTAATTTGAGTGTTTTGCAGGACATGCAGTCCAAGCTGTCCTCCTTAATGCAGGCTTACGGTCCTGCTCCTGTTCGACAGGAACCTTTGCTTGCAGTATGTCATGGTTCTGCCAAACGTGATTCACGTCTTCAACCAGCTAAGCGTGAAGTGTTACGTCACACTGACGATAATCCTAGTGTCAGCTTTGCTGTCAAGCAAGATTCAGATCGTAAATCTCGACGTGACGTTGAACGACAGTCCGTACAGTCTAGCTGTGATTTCGAACTGCAGTCACTGCAGTCCCGACGTGACGTTGAACGTCAGCCACCGCAGTCACGACGTGACGTCGAGCTGCAGACATCGCAGTCACGATGTGACGTCGAGCTGCAGACACCGCAGTCACGATGTGACGTCGAGCGTCAGTCACTGCAGTCACGACGTGTAGTTGAAAGACAGTCACTGCAGTCGCGATTTGACGTCGACCCTCCAGCCTTAACTTCTCAGATACAAGTCGATGTATCCTGTCAGGCTTTACCTTCACGTCATGGTGGGTCTTCGCCTTCTTGCAAGAATTTAACATTATCGGATGAAGTTCTCTCTGGAGAAGAAATTGATGATCCTCTTTCAACTAATGCTCCTTTGGGGATCCATTCAGAAGAGGAAGAACCTAGGGTTGTCCAACAATCCCTTGATTGTGAGAAGATCATGAACGTTTTTAGAGAAGTTTTTCCAGCTCATTTTGTGACTGCTGCTCCACGTTCACCGCCTTCTGAATTTACATTAGGCTTGACTGCTTCAACCCCTTCGTATGCGAAGTTAGTGCTCTCTCGTTCTTCCAAGAGAGCCATGCGCTTGCTGGGAGACTGGTTGGAAACCAAGAGAAGTCTAGGAAAGTCTTCCTTTGCTTTTCCTCCTCCTAAATTAGCTTCTCGCTTGAGCATCTGGTATGACACGGGAGAAGTCTCGGCTTGGGAGTACCTGCCTCTGCCCAGGGAGACTTCTCAAGCCTGGTAGACTCTCCTCGTCGTCTAGCCATGAGACGCTCCAAGATTTTGTGGACTTCTTCAGAACTTGATCATCTTCTGAAAGGAGTCTCTCGTGCGTTAGAAGTTTTTAATTTTTTGGATTGGTCTTTGGGATCTTTGAGTAAGAAGGTTTCTCCCTCTGACAATGATATTGCTATCCAGATTATGTCATGTATAGACAAGGCCATAAGGGACGGTTCCAACGAACTTGCAGCTGTGTTCACTGCTGGAGTGTTAAGGAAGAGGGAATCTTTATGCTCTTTCCTTTCTTTAGGAGTCACTCCTTGCCAGAAGTCAGCTACTTTTTGCACTTTTATCGCGTACTCTGTTCCCTCAAGATCTTATTAAAGATATTGCGTCGTCTCTTGCGTTGAAGGACACGCACGATTTAGTGGCCAAAACAGCACGCAAAGTTTTGCCTTCGTCCTTTTCCAGCAAACCCAAGTTTGATACGCCAGCGTCAAGATTCATTCCTCCCTTCCGTGGCAGAGCCTCCAACAGAGGCACCTCTCGTCCTGATAGCAAACGAGGTAAGAGAAGGGGATCCAGGTCCAGTCGTGGCAGAGTCTGACTACCCACGGCTTCAGACAGCAGTAGGTGCCAGACTGACGAACTTCTGGCAGGCTTGGGAGTGAAGGGGAGCGGACCAATGGTTAGTGCTGTTATTAAAGGAGGGTTACAAAATCCCTTTTGTATGGAAACTTCCTCTAGTAAATATCCCAATAGACCTCTCTCCCAGGTATTGAGAGGAAGCAAAGAACAGGCCTTGCAAGATCAAGTGTCTCTTTTGTTAGAGAAGGGGGCGGTGGTGAAGGTCTTGGACCTTCAATCCCCAGGCTTTTACAACCGCCTCTTCCTGGTTCCGAAGAACACAGGAGGTTGGAGACCAGTGCTAGATGTGAGTGCACTCAACGTGTTCATTTTAAAAACAAAGTTCGCGATGGAAACATCCAAATCTGTTCTAGCAGCAGTAAGGGAAGGCGACTGGATGGTCTCTCTCGACCTCCAGGATGCATACTTCCACATCCCGATTCACCCAACCTTTCAACGTTATCTACGGTTCATGTACGGGAAAGAAGTGTACCAATTTCGAGCGCTGTGCTTCAGCCTCAGCCCTGCTCCTCTAGTTTTTACAAGGCTCATGCAGAATGTAGCGAGCTTCCTACATTCATCAGGGATCAGAGCCTCCCTTTATTTAGACGACTGGTTAATCAGGGCGTCGTCATTAAACTGCTGTCTGGAGAATCTCATGTGGACATTGGACCTAGCCAAGGAGTTAGGTCTCCTGGTGAACAAAGAAAAGTCACAGCTGACTCCATCCAAGACGATTTTGTATTTGGGGATTGAGATAGTGTCAAGTTTTTCGGGCTTTTCCATCGCCCACAAGGTTGGAGCAAGCTCTTTTAAAAATTCGTCACTTTCAGGAGAAGAGCAGTTGCTCTGTAAAGGTTTGGATGAGCCTCTTGGGAACGCTATCATCGCTGGAGCAGTTTGTCTCCATGGAAAGACTCAACCTTCGCCCTCTCCAGTTTCACCTCAACCAACATTGGAACAAGGAGAAGGGCTTAGAGACAATTTCTATTCCCATCTCAAACTCAATCAAGACGTGCCTAACTTGGTGGGACAACAACCTCAGACGTCAAGAGTGTCTCTCGCTTGCCCCCAAAGAGCCCAGACCATGTGTTTTTATTCAGACGCCTTGGACTTGGGTTGGGGAGCAACTCTGGACAATCTAGAATGCTCAGGTCTTTGGTCCAAAGATCAGAAGAGATGCCATATAAATCACAAGGAACTTCTGGCAGTCCATCTGGCCTTGAAAAGTTTCGAGAGTCTAATTCAGAACAAGGTGGTACAGGTGAACTCAGACAATACCACGGCTTTAGCCTACATCTCAAAACAGGGAGGGACCCACTCTCACTCCCTTTTCATCACCACAAGGGACCTCATCATTTGGTCAAGGGAAAGAAACATCTCCCTTATGACGAGATTTGTTCAGGGAGAAAAGAATGTCATAGCGGACTGCCTCAGCAGAAGAGGGCAAGTCATCTCCACGGAGTGGACTCTGCACCAGGATGTGTGCGAGAAACTATGGAGGATCTGGGGTCGACCTACTATAGACCTGTTCACGACTTCTTTGACAAAGAGGCTCCCAACTTACTGCTCTCCAGTTCCAGATCCAGAGGCAGCCCATATAGAGGCTTTCCTACTGGACTGGTCTCACCTAAAGATCTATGCTTTCCCTCCATTCAAGATACTTCACAAGGTTCTTCAGAAGTTCGCCTCTCACGAAGGGACCAGGTTGACGTTGGTTGCTCCCCTCTGGCCCTCAAGGGAATGGTTCACTGAGGTACATCAATGGCTGATGGACGTTCCAAGAAGTTTACCATTGCGGATGGATCGCCTTCGTCAACCTCACATAAAAAGATTCTATCAAAGTCTCCCCGTGCTTCGTCTAACTGCCTTCAGACTATCGAAAGACTCTCTAAGAGCTCGAGGGTTTTCGAAGGAGGCAGCTAGAGCGATTGCAAGGGCTAGGAGATCCTCTACCATCAGGATCTACCAATCTAAGTGGGAGGTATTTAGAGACTGGTGCAAGTCCTCCTCTGTTTCCTCATCCAATACCACTGTAGCACAGATCGCGGACTTCCTGCTTTATCTCAGAAATAATTGCATCCTTTCTGCCTCAACCATTAAAGGCTACAGAAGCATGTTAGCTGCAATGTTTAGAGACACAAACATGGATTTGTCTAACAATAAGGATCTTCAAAACCTTCTCAAGTCTTTTGAGACTTCCAAGAGCGTCAGATTACTACTCCAGCTTGGAATTTGGACGTGGTCCTTAAGTTTCTTATGTCTGAAAGATTTGTGCCTCTAAACTCAGCCTCTCTCAAAGACCTTACTCTCAAAACTCTCTTTGTAGTGAGCCTTGCTACCACAAAGAGAGTCAGTGAAGTGCATGCCTTCAGCAAAGATATCGGCTTCTGCTCTGATAAAGCAGTATGCTCTTTACAGCTTGGTTTCTTGGGCAAAAATGATCGACCATCTCATCCATGGCCTAAATCGTTTGAAATTCCCAGCCTATCAGATATTGTTGGGAATGAAATTGAAAGTATCTTGTGCCCTGTAAGAGCTCTAAAATTTTATATGAATAGAACCAAAACATTGCGAGGTAATTCAGAGGCTTTATGGTGTTCAGTAAAAAAACCCTCCTTACCAATGTCGAAAAATGCCTTGTCATATTTTGTTAGACTTTTAATTAGAGAAGCCCACTCTCACTTAAGTGAGAATGACCTGAAATAACTTAAAGTTAAAACTCATGAAGTCAGAGCAGTGGCAACATTAGTGGCTTTCAAGCAAAATAGATCCCTTAGAAGTATTATGGACGCAACCTTTTGGAGGAGTAAATCTGTGTTCGCTTCACATTACTTGAAGAATGTCCAGACTCTTTATGAGGACTGCTACACGTTGGGACCATTCGTAGCAGCGAGTGCAGTAGTGGGTGAAGGTTCTACCACTACAGTCCCTTAATCCCAATATCCTTTTTCTTCTCTTGAAACTTTTAATTTTTGGTTTGTATGTGGAGACTGAGATAGTCTTCCACAATCTTTTTGATTTGGCGGGTGGTCAAACTTGTTTCTTGAGAGCGCCCAGATCAAGGGTATTGTTGAGGTCCTGTTATAGGGGTGTTCACCCCATATATAACAGCTCCTAGAGGTCTTTCAGCACCCTGAGTGGATCGCTGGGCTTCATAAGGATAGCGGACTAATGAGGCAGATTATCATCAAAGTCAACTTCCTTATCAGGTACTAATACTTAAGTTTGTTTTTATTGTCAAAACTCTTGAGCTTTATATTCCTGCAATGTTTAATACTGGTCTCTACCCTCCACCAAGGGTGTGAATCAGCTATATATATATATCCACCGGCTAAGTTAAATATTTAAAAATGATATTTTCAATTTAAAATAAATTTTTGAATATACTTACCCGGTGGATATATATAATTTAATACCCTCCCTTCCGCCCCTCTAGAGACCCGACGGGCTGAGAAGAACTGGACCTTTTGGGAATATGTTTAGTATCCTGCCGACAGTTGGCGCTAGTTTACACCCAGCAAACCAGCACGGTGATCGCCCGCGAGTTTTGAATCTGCCGACCGTCGGAGACGTTAGCTATATATATATCCACCGGGTAAGTATATTGAAAAATTTATTTTAGATTGAAAATATCATTTTCGTGTACGACCTAAGTTTTCAGTTACACGCGAATCGCCGATGCTTCAATCAGCTCGTGGATCGTCAACGATTGACAACTCGTGTACCAGCTAAGCGTTCGGTTATTTGTGAATCGCTTACGTATTCGACTTCTCGTCAAGCTTTGGCTACACGAGAATCGCCGAGAACGCAAGAATCGCCTGCTCTTCCACCACCTCAGAAATTGCCTGCTCGTCAGCGATCATCTTACCAACAGTGTTCTCCTCAGCAACCACACGCGTTGCTTAGGCCTTCACTGTCTCAGGAATTAATCATCCGTCACTTAACGAACCAGCGTTCGGCCGTAACTCAAAGAGTTCCCAAACCATTGCGTTCCTTTCATTCAAAATGTGTTCGCTCACCTGTTCGTGATTCACCTCAATGTGAATCATCTCTTATCGGTCAATTTCACGCTCAGCTACACATGTCGCCTAATCGAGGATCGTCGGCACACCGACCTGCCTCTTGTGCAGCACGATCGATCTCACGTTATCGCTCGTCAACGCGGGGAGACACTCCCTCTTATCTATCATCGAGTCATCGGTCTTTATGTTGACGATCACCATCCTGTCTTGAGCAGGAGGTTTCCTTGACACACTCCAATGCGTCGGTGGCTGTCACATCCTCATGCTAAGAGGATCACCAACTGCAGTCACTAAAGGCGATGGTTGTGGCTGCTAGGAAGGTAGGGTGGTTAACGATCGTTCACCGTCGTACCAGGAAGGTTTTGGAGACCTTCCTTCTCTGTAGCACCTACACCATTGACTTTCTGGCCCACCAGGTAGTGACACTGTGGGCTAACACCAGTCTGAAACGTCCAGTGATTCATGAATCGCCTCCTCGAGAGTTGTTGATTCACTGCCCTGCCTTTCGCTTGATGGTAGCAATTGACCACGCATTTTTCGCATCACCGCCCATTGACTCTTATTAGCGTCGGCATCGGATGTCAACCCCATGTACGTTGTCGACGTTGTTGTTTCGGAGAGCTTGTCCGCTGCCATGCCAGCCACTCCTACGACTGCTGCTTCTTCGCCATCTTCTGCCGCCGAGACCTGTGCTCCTTCTCCTGATGATCATCCTTCAGGGGGTGAGCAACGTCTGAGGCATGGCTCTCCGACGTGTTTCACGTTCCTGTAAGGGGTATCACGTAGTCTCCTCTTCGGAGGCCTGCAGTTG
>NC_090725.1:294092500-294095000 GCF_036898095.1 Palaemon carinicauda | reverse complement strand
ATTTATGCTGGGAAGACTATTTGTCCCTAATAATTAATTCCTTTTCTTTTAATTTCACGAATGAAATATTTTAGCATATGATTTTCACGTCTTTACCTTTGTTGAAACTTAGATAAATTTTTTAATTAATCGACCATTAATATTTTTTTCCGTTTGCTATATATACATTTGTTACCTATCATTATGCTGTTTTATTTGCTCTTTGTTATAGCCTATGTATTACAATGCAATTATACATCAAAACAGCACACAGGGTGTGATTATAGTTTTTTTTTATAGTTTTCATTCCAAAGTTTCTACTTCCTCAGAAGCTTTTGTTATCAAGATTTGGCTTGTAGAGTAATGCGAGGGGGACTTGTCGTAGGAGAAAAGGATACAGTGGATAAGAGGCTTTGGGAAGCCACATATGGACACTCTCACACGGTTATTCACGTCCTCTGTTGAAGCTGTGTTTCCTGAACTTCCATCAGTCTTTGGCAATACATGTGTTTTATTAACCATAAAACATTTTGGGTGTGAAATATATCCTATTTTTTATGGTTTAAGTTTTAAAAGTCGATCATGAATGGCAAAGGCGTGTGACATTGCCCCACCAAGCTGACAATGTCCTAGAGATTGACCGTACATACATATAACCAACACCCAAGCCCCTTCTCTACCCAAGCTAGGACCAATTAGGGCCAGGCAGTGGCTACTGATGGTTCCCCTAAATCTCCCATCCTTAGCTCGGAAGCAGACGCCACAAGAAACTAGAGTTTGAGCGGGACTCGAACCCCTGTCTGGCGATCACCAGGCAGTGACACTTCCTATAGGCTACCACAAACCTAATGACTATAAAAATGCACCATAAAGATCCTTGCCTAATCAGATATTAATTGACAATTTGAAAAATTTTATTTACAGGGCAAATAAAAATTGCTGCCAAGAAATAAACGCTGTCATATGTTTTTGGTTTGAAACGAAATTTATGGCTATATCGTAAGAAGCTTTCAAAAGTGAATATGTAACATGCGCATAAACAACAGTAGGCTGCAGTTCTCAGTTTTTGCAAGAAATAAATATCTAATGGTTTTCCAAGCTTTCTTTAATGGACACGTGTGGATTATGCAAGAATTTTAAGTACACTTTATTATTTATGATAAGTTTACTCTTAATATTCAAATGCTGTATTGCTAAAAAGTGTAAATCATGTGACAAAACATAATTTTAAAGCAATTGAATGTATTTATTTATTTATTTAAAGTTTTTACTTGCATATTGGATGCGGTAGGCTATTATAGTAATCTGCTTAATTGCATACTCTTAACCGCTACATTAATGTATAAATTCTTTTCCCCGGATGTTTGTTTTTCATCTATAAAGTTAAATGATACTCCGAGAGGAATTACGAAAATTATGGAAATGTTTGGAATATTTGTTTCAATTTACACAATTGCACTTCAAACTAGGACGCTCTCTTAAATTATTATTATTATTATTATTATTACTTGCTAAGCTACAACCCTAGTTGGAAAAGCAAGATGCTATAAGCCTACGGCCCTAACAGGGAAAATAGCCCAGTGAGGAAAGGAAACAAGGAAAAATTATATATTTTAAAAACAATGACATTTAAATAAATATTTCCTATATAAACTTTGAAAACTTTAACAAAACAAGAGGTAGAGAAACGAGATGCAATAGTGTGCCCGAGTGTACCCTCAAGCTAGAAAACTCTGACCCAAGACAGTGGAATACCATGGTACAAAGGCTATGGCACTACCCAAGACCAGAGAACAATGGTTTGATTTTAGAGTGTCCTTCTCCTAGAAGAGCTGCCTACCATAGCTAAAGAGTCTTTTACCCTTACCAAGAGGAAAGTACCAATGGACAATGACAATGCAGTAATTAACCCCTTGGGTGAAGAAGAATTGTTTGGTAATCTTAGTGTTGTCAGGTGAATAA
This sequence comes from Palaemon carinicauda, assembly GCF_036898095.1. Taxonomy (NCBI): domain Eukaryota; kingdom Metazoa; phylum Arthropoda; class Malacostraca; order Decapoda; family Palaemonidae; genus Palaemon; species Palaemon carinicauda. Next base: position 294,093,059 of record NC_090725.1, on the reverse strand, counting down.
GGACAGAGGAGAATCTGTTAAGAATAGGCCAGACTATTCGGTGTATGTGTAGGCAAAGGAAAGTGAACCGTAACTAGAGAGAAGCATCCAATGTACAGTAGTACTGTCTGGCCAGTCAAAGGACCATATAACTCTCTATCATGAGTCTATCAAGTTAAGAGATTGGGTTTAATATCAACCCGTGTTCAGTTGCATTAATAAATTAACACTTTCCTTTCTAGATGGGCATTGAAAATGATTCTAAGGTTCCCGTCATTCACTCGACTGCAGACAACACAAACCCATGAGTCACAAACAGGTTTTAGAAAAATCATCTTAATTTTGATTGTGTATTTGCAATCATTACAATAGTGGTAAATTTAGAGAATAAAAAGTATATTCTAACATATATAGAATTTTTTGTTTGAAATTAATTGATAACTACCGATATTTTATATTTAATACCCCAGATTGTTTTTGTCCGCATCATTCTTCTGTTCTGTGTTCAATGGTCGAAAAATATTTTACGCCTGAGAAAATGTAAAGAAAAAAAAATGCGTTTTTAGAGAATATTTTTCTT
>NC_090725.1:294087500-294090000 GCF_036898095.1 Palaemon carinicauda | reverse complement strand
TTTGGCATCATGCAAAATCTTGCTGCATTTATTTTTACCGTATGTAACTGAAAAAATAAGCGAGACGTTATTTTCGCATCATGCAAAATCTTGCTGCATTTAACTTTACCGTATGTAACTGGAAAAATAAGCGAGGCTTTATTTTTTGCATCGTGCAAAATCATGCTGCATTTAGCTATACCGTATGTAACTGGAAAAATATGGGAAACGATATTTTCGCATTTTGCAAAATCTTGCTGCTTTTAGCTTTATCGTATGTAATTGAAAAAATAAGCGAGACGTTATTTTCGCATCATGCAAAAACTTGCTGCGTTTAGCTATACCTTATGTAACTGGAAAAATAAGGGAAAGTATATTTTTGCATGTTGCTAAATCTTGCTGCTTTTAGCTTTATCGTATGTAACTGAAAAATAAGCGAGACGTTATTTTCGCATCATGCAAAAACTTGGTGCATTTAGCTTTACTGTATGTAACTGGAAAGTTAAGCGAGATATTATTTTTGCATTATGCAAAATCTTGCTGCATTTACCTGTACCGTATGTAACTGATGAATGCAAAAAGATTTTAGACGTTCTAGTTACTTTGTCCTTTAAATATCTTTGGTGTCAGTATTTAAACATCAGATTTTTGAGTAGGCTGATCATTAGCTTATTCTTTGCTGAATGAGAGTGGATCTGCCAAAAGGCAATAGCTAATTAATTGGTAGGAATCTGATTCACTAATGGATGGCAACTGATTCATTGGAGAAAGAGATGAATTTATTTGCTGGAGGAGAACTGGTGTGTTGTAGAATGAGAACTGGCTTATCCATGCAGATAAATAAGTAAATTACTAAGCGTTTGAGTTTCTTTTTAGAAATGATCACTGCCTTGCTGTGGTGAAAACATTAGGTTCAAAGTACTGGCAACATGTTATGCCTTTTTTTATGGGTGAGTGCCTTATATTATGGTAGCTGATTCTTCAGTCACATAGTGAAAGTTGTTTCGTCTGTGGATGAGAGCCATTTTATTGTAGGGCGTGACTTAATCCATTTGTCACAGGATGAAAATTACTTCATTCATCTCAAGATGAAAACTACTATGTCAGGACTGAGTGGTTCATCACAGAATGAGAGCTGCCTCATCCGTGAACAAGAGCTGTTTCAGAGTTCATTACAGGGGTGAATTGTTTTGTAGAAGGATCAGAGTTATTATATTGTTAGAATAGAGGTTTTTTTTTTTTATTACGGGATGAAAGGTACTATATTCATTGTAGGATGGTAGTTGCGTCAGTCATCACAGGACGATTTTTGCCTAGCCTGTGGATGAGAATGCTTTTATTGTAGGATATGATCTTTTTCATCCCTCGTAGAATGACACTTGCTCCACCTTTAGACATTTATTTTATGAAGAAAATTGCTTCATTCATCATATAAAAAGCTGCTTCATTTAAAAGAGAATGAAAGCTTCTTCGGTTATTAGAGGATGGTAGCTATATTGACGCTTGATGAGAGGAGGTTCACTGTTGGACGAGAGCAGTTTTCGGTCATTACAGGATGATAGCTGTTTCTTCTATTGATGAGAGCCCTTTCATTGTAGGACGAGAACTGTCTCAATCATCAAAGGATGATGTTTCATTTTTTGGGAAGAACCATTTCATTTTTGGTTGAGAGCTGTCTCGATTAACACTGGATGACAGGTGTTTCATGTGTTGAAGAGGGAAGTTTTGGTTATCATAAGAGGACAAGTGCTTTTTTGAAGTCTTACGACAGACAAGAGGGCTCATGAATTGAGGAATAACTTTTAGCAAGCTTTACTCGAAATTTCTCTCATAGGTTTTCTGTAGCTTATCATTACTTCAGCTTCATATGTTATCAACCCGCTTTGCTATTCAATATATTTACCTCGTTTCACTGTCTAGTTTTTGGGAAGGGATACCGTTGCTTGGATGGGAGATGTTTCAAAACCAATCCTGTGAGCTTTGGTGGTCTTCCCAACTACCTGATAATGTTGGACCAAAGGATTGTCAATATTCCTAAGCTATGCGACCCACCTTAATTGAAAGGCACATATATCTTGTATCATATCTATATGTAATAATGCTCTTAACCTAATTATGTTGTCACATGCGATATGGGTTGCGAAGAGGTCGATTTTACTGATGTTCTATACAGCATTAGTGTTATCGAGAATAGAATATGGTAGTCCAATATATGGATCAGGATTTGAAGCTACTTTGAAGTCTTTAGATCCAGTACACACTGGAGGTCCAAGACTTTGTAGTAGAGCCTTTAGATCTTCCCTAAATATCTCAGTATTATATTAAAGCGATACCACCCTTGTCCATACATCTAGATTTTATGACAATGCAAAATACATTAAAGATCCTATCTACCAGTTCTCCAATAAAGAAGCTATTTAAACAGAGTGATATATCTATAAACAATCATGAACCACCAATGTCAATAAGAGCAAATAGGCTATTAGAATCTTCAAACAGAGTAAACCTTATTCAACTAACT
>NC_090725.1:294072500-294082500 GCF_036898095.1 Palaemon carinicauda | reverse complement strand
TTACAATCTATAGTAATAACCAAACTTACTATCAATTTTATACAAATTAATAGCTTTTTCAGTTATCTGACTTCGTAACAGCTAAGGTCATTGATGTAATTTTATACAAAGGGTTCTGTACTTCATTATCAGAGTTTCACTTATATCAGAAAGAAACAACTTAGTTTATACCTAATTCCGTTATGCTAAATATAATAAGTAATTACAAGTAGAGACTGTGACACCCTACATCAAATACTAATTATTTCAGAATTCCATGATACTGGTGTTTTCGCAATGTAAGAATCCTTATTCGACTTGTAGTTGTTGTTAAATACGCTATGCACAAATCATATGACAAGACATCACAATATGCTGGTAGTAAATTCATCATCTGTGTGTCCTTTACATTATACTGCGGTGATCCCTAGCAGAATTGCTGCACATTTTATTCGAATTCCAACTTTATGTAAATGGCTATCTTATATATCTGCAGATATTGCACCAGTTTTCTTCACGCCGCTGAGCAAGCATGGGAAACTCCACTGTCACATTCCTTTTAGTTATTTTCTACACAATACTCTATCAGTTGCGTAACCTTCCTCGAAAAAGCAATTGAAACTCTCCGCATAGGTACACACCAACGGAAAGGGGAGGTAAAGGGAAAACAAATTTACCTCAAGGTAGAATGAAATCCCTGGTCTCAACTTTAGGCTGTTCACTAAATCTATACCAATCTCTCTCTCTCTCTCTCTCTCTCTCTCTCTCTCTCTCTCTCTCTCTCTCTCTCTCTCTCTCTCTCTCTCTCTCTCTCAATATGCCTCGATTTATTTCCTAAAGTCTATAGATTTAGTTTAAAGGCTTAAAGGTTGGTCATGGATGGCAGGGGCAAGGGACATTGACATTGCCTTAGCAAGCAGGGCAGTGCCCTAGGAACTGACAGTATACTGTATATATATATATATATATATATATATATATATATATATATATATATATATATATATATATATGTGTGTGTATATATATATGTGTATATATATATATATATATATATATATATATATATATATATATTATATATGTGTATATATATATATATATTTATATATATATATATTTATATATATATATATATATATATATATATATATATATATATATATATATATATATATATATATATGATGAGCGGTCAAGGCCCATCTCCACCCAAGCTGGGACCATGGAGGGCCAGGCAAAGGCTGCTGATGACTCAGCATGCAGGTATATAGACTCTCTCCCCCCCCCCATCCTTAGCTCACGAGGATGGAGAGGTTGCAGCGACCAAAGGAACTAACAAATTTGAGCTGGACTCAAACCTCACTTAGGCTATCACCAGGCTAGGACGTTACCAACAGGCCACCACAACCCTAGTTATGCCCAACTTCTTGATTCTGGTGATTGTGGACAACCACTTGATTTTAAGAGGATTACGTAAGCACCTTGAAATATAGATACTAACTTTTACGGCTAAGTTATCCCATTGATATGATATATCGAGTTTACTTTTCATCTCTTGTCGAACTCTTCAGTTTCCCGTTTAATCATGAAGTTGAATATTTTCAGATTCTTGAAACCTTCAAGTCTTTAAAATAGGACAATTTTGTAGTGAATAGGATGGAAATATTTTCATTGTTGATGTAATAAATGTAATGGTATTGATTGAGGACGCTTAATAGACGAACGTTACTATTATTATTATTATTATTATTATTGTTATTATTATTATTATTATTATTATTATTACTAGTGGAGAACATTGCTAGCATCACCAGTATAGCAATTTTGTTTATTTTTGCACTATATTCAAAAGTCCCCCCACCCCCTCCCCTCGTCATTGTTTATAATTAAACCGATCAGTGTAAGTAGTGTTATCTGAGCCTTTTTTGATTAATGTTTTGTAAACCTTTTGATTTAACGTTGGTAATAGTTAAAATCAATTAAATAGACATTATGCGTTTTGTTTTCTGTGAGATATCAATATAGGCTGAGCTATTTTTGGCATCGTGAAAAAAATCATACCGTAATTCATGTTCCAGCCAACTTATATGTTCCCGTTTGCCTAATTTAATATACATCAAGTGTTTTCCCCTTCTGAGAGACCATAAAGAACACTTCATTTTCTGTAGGTTTCTTGAATCCAAGTAATGGGTATGATCTTTATCATATTTTTCTTCCCATTTTTCAGGTAACAGGAATAGTTACAACTTCATTATATAAATATCTGAAATCTGGGATGCAGAATACATCAATTGTCAAATGATGACTGTGATATATTAAATTCGGAATTCGAATGAAAAAAAAATTCTCAAACTTCGTCACATATTTTAGTAATCTTTGTAAACGGCTGATTGTGATTTTCATAATTGAATAGGAAGCATGTTGTAGATACAGTATGGTCAAGGGAAAAGAATATATGAAAATATTGATTAACCCGAACGTATTAACCTATATATAAACAAACAAAATTACATGTTGCCTTCCGTGTCCTCAAGAACAGTCAAAGCCCTGGGCGCTTTTTAATCCGAATATTTTAAGTATTATGAAGAATACTTTTCCGCTTGGAATATTGTCTTTGTGATTCCTTAATGATTTCGAATAATAAAAAAAGTAAAGGCATTTGTATTCATGTATTCCGAAGTTTTACAGGCTTGGTTCCCCCTTGGCTTCCAGATGGGAGTCCTGGCAACCCCCCCCCCCCCGTTCCATTTTAACCTACGTAATAGTGTTATGTATTCGTTTATAATTATAATGTCAAATTTATTATATATAAATTGCATAGGAGTTTCTGCGTCTCAGTGTTTGACTAGTTTTTTCATTAAGACTTGTGTTTAAAAAAGTAAGCCAGTTATTCCTTGCTTTAAATGCTGTGGTGGCCTGTTGGTAACGTCCGTGCCTTTTGATAGCCAGACTGGGGTTCAAGTCCTGCTAAAACTCGTTAGTTCGCTGCAACCTCACCATCTTTGTGAGTCAAGGATTGGTGGTTTGGGGGAGCCTATAGGTCTATCTGCTAAGTCATCAGCAGCCACTTCCTTGCCCTCCTGTCCTAGCTTGGGTGTTGATCATATGTATATATATATAAATATATATATATATATATATATATATATATATATATATATATATATATATTATATATATATATATATATATATATATATATTATATATATATATATATATATATATTATATATATATATATATATATATATATATATATATATATATATATATATATATATATATATATATATATATATATATATTGGTCAGTCTCTATGGCATTATCCTGTTTGCTAGGGTAATGTCACTATATCTTGCACCTGCCATTCATGAACGGCCTTTCAAAGACCTTTTATGGCAATCTGTCGTCCCCTACCACAGCTTTTGCCTCCCATTCCCAATATCAATCCACCGCCCCCGGAGAGTGCAGCTCCGCCCACTTTGGGAATCACTGTATATAGATAAATGTACATGTATCACAAAAAACTATTATAGCATTGAGCATACAGCCATAGTGTTTTATGCTGTAGGAGACCTCTAGAAAAAAGTATTAGTCTAGAGGTATATTTATCACTATGCGTTTCACATAAAGTATGCATTGTAGGTACTTTATCTGGTATTGTAAGCTCAACTACTACACCAGTCTACATCAGCGTGATGTGATGGATATACTATTGACTAAACTTTGGGTTATATTGCACTTGCTGTAGCTGTTTCCGACTCGTGTCAAAGTTCATTTTGAAACAGGAATACTACTTTGCAAAGTTCGTCTTTCATATGCTATAGACTAATATATACTTTATATATATATATATATATATATATATTGTATATATATATATGTGTGTGTATATATATATATATATATATATATATATATATATATATATATATATCTATATCTATATATATATATCTATATTTATTTATATATATAATTATATATACTGTATATACACACACGTATATATACATACATACATACATGTATGTGTATGTATATTTACGTATAGATACATATATACATACATAAAAGTATGTGTATGTATATATATATATATATATATTATTTTATATACCAACTGTTACTATTTGAAAATAAGAAAAAATGCTGCACCTTTGTGGAATTGTCAGTGTCTTTCACTCTTTGAATCCCAATTTCAAGCTGAGATGTCACTGGTAAACAGGACTTTAGTGCCCCTGTAATCTAGGGTTGGGAAATTTGACTAGATCCACGGAAGGCTATTTTATCATCATCAGTCATTGCCGGAATAAATCATCTCTGGTAGATATGTGATTTGTAGGATATTGTGCCTCAGAACTATGACCTGTCCCTTTTGTCTCTTCTACTCAAGAGTGACATTTAATCAAATATATAAGTCCATAGCATTATAATGGATTATTTGAATTGTTAATGAAAAGATGACAATTTGATTATTTGAGTTGTTAAATGAAAAAATTACAATTTAATTTTTTGAATTGTTAATGAAAAGGTGACAATTTTATTATTTGAATTACTAATGAAAAAATTACAATTTAAGTTTTAATTGTTAATGAAAAAATACTATTTGATTAATTGAATCATTGAAAAAAATTTGAAATTATTTATTTGGAATGTTGATGAAAATAACAGAATTTTTTTTTTATGAAAAATTATATCAATTATTTGAATTGCTAATGTAAAATGACAAATTAATTATTCGAAGTGTTAATAAGAATGACATTATTTGAATTGTTAATGAAAGATGACAATTTTTTTTACTTGTCAATGAAAAATGACAGGAATTAATTATTTCAATTGTTAATGAAAAATAACAAATTAATTATTTGAATTGTTAATGAAAAATGACAGGAATTAATTATTTTAATTGTTAATGAAAAATAACAAATTAATTATTTGAATTGTTAATTAAAAATGACAGAAATTAATTCTTTGAATTGTTAAAAGAAATGGCAGTAATTATTTGAATTGTTAATGAAAAAATTACTAATTATTTGAATTGTTAACAAAAATGACAGAAATTATTTGATTTGTTAATGAAAAATGTCAAAAATTATTTATTTGAATTGTTAATGACAAATGACATGATTGAAGAAAATTGATTTAGTATAGCCTGGGCAGTTGTAAAGGCGTTGTTACAAGTCCATGAGGTTCACGAACTAATGGAGGCACTGCACCTTTGCAAACTCTGGGCAGGCAGAGGAATTTCCAATTAGAAACCATAATGATTATTATTTTAATGAGATTATTGGTGTTGATTATGGGAAATTATCTCATCTTTTCTTCTATATTGATATTTAAATGTAAATGTTCACAATTTAACTTTATATGGTTAGTGTTTTTATCCAAATGTTTTATGATTGTCCTTTTTTAAAAGGTATTTGAGAAAGATAAGTTGCACATTTCCTTTGATCGTAATTAATTTATTATTACCTGTTCTCTGGTCATTGCTGCTGTTCTGGTTTTCTTAGACTTATAGGTCATTTAAGTTTCTCAGAATGAGGTTGATTAACTTTTCTTGGCTTAATAGGGACTTACATGTTCTTCTAATGAGGTTGTTACTTTTTCAAATTAATGAGATGTTTTCACTTCACTCGCTAATAATGATTCCTGTTTACCATTAACGTGTTTTGCGTTATGTAGTAGATCTCTTACATTTCGTCTTTTTCAAGAATTGATGATGTGGAAAAGGGATATATTTACATGACTAGATTTAGTCTTATGAAGAGAAAAGATTCTGATTATATTGATGATTGCTTTTACCAGGAAAGTTTTTTTTTTTTTTTTTTTTTTTTTTTTTTTTTTTTTTTTTTTTTTTTTTTTTTGAAGCGTGCGCATCAGGTTTCTAAATCTGTTTTAGCGAAGGCGGATTTCATCCTTTCGTTTTGTTATTGTTTTGTCCTCATCTCGGGTGTCCGTTTATTTGATCGACGCTGGATAGTGTGACTATTTAACCGCTAATACTTTACGTGCATTAACATAGCGCGTTAGCTATCTATATATGATTTACACAGTACATTTTCCTTTCCTTATGTTTACGACCTCACAGTTGATTGGTCACTGGTATTTTAAATTGATACATACCGGTACACTGTATGTTTTATATATATATATTTATATATATAATATATATATATAATACATATATATATATATATATATATATATATATATATATATATATATTATATACAGTATATATTAAACATATATGTTATATATTGTGTTATTTATTCATTTAGCGCAATATATATATATATATATATATATATATATATATGTATATATATATATATATATATTTATATATATATATATATATATATATATATATATATATATATATTAAACATATATGTTGTATATTGTGTTATTTATTGATTTAGCATAATATCTATACATATATATGTATATATACTGTATATATATATATATATTATATATATATATATATATATATATATATATATATATATATATATATATATCTATCTATATTAAACATATATGGTATACTGTATATATTGTTATTTATTGATTTAGCATAATATGTATATATATAAATATATATATATATATATATATATATATATATGTATGTATGTATGTATATATATATAATATATATATATATATATATATACATATTAAACATATATGTTTTATATATATATTGTGTTATTTATTGATTTAGCATAATATATATATATATATATATATATATATATATATATATATATATATATGTATATATATATATATATATACATATATATATATGTATATATGTATATATATATTTATATAAATACATATGTATATATATTATATATATAGATATATATATATAAATATATAAATATATCGTGTATATATATACATATATATACATACATATATTTATATATATACATACATACATACATATATTTATATAGTTATTTATTGCTTTATCGTAATGCCTCATTTAGCTGGACTTATATTTCTCTATAACCTAAAATGAATGCGTTTAATAATTTTGCTTATTTGTATTATACAATATATTCAAGCTATTATGAGGAATTTTTCTGCAAGTTCATGACACTAGAAAATGTATTAATTTTATTATTACAGCAATTTTTCATTTGATAGTTACTATATATTATGATACTCATTTCTTGATAACAAGATATATTTATAACATGAATTTCAATGATAAACAGTGAAATATTGTGAAAAATAAAGTAACAATCGAAAAATGATGGAAAAAAATCAGAACTGGAACGCATTCCAATGTGATCAATTTACATTGGTTTGCTTTTATAGTATTTTTCCAGTTCCTGGAACCGGTATTTTTCCCGTTTATTGAAAAATACACATTTACACGATTTACAATTTGTAATATTGTATATAACTACGGTAGCGCAGGTGAAGCTAAATGTTTATAACCAATGGATCGTTTGCAATATTTTATGATATTAAAAAGGCTATATATAATTATCTGAATTTCTATTAAATACAATGTCAGAAGGCCGAGTGCTAAAGGATATGTATTTCAAATTTATATACGCTATATAGTTACTCGATACAAAAACGTGAATGTTAAATTTAGATAATTAAATTTCATCCCAGGCTCGTACAGAGAACAAACATATATCAAAGTTTTACTGAACGAATAGTAAATTGGATGATAAAAGAATTACTGTTTTTAAATTTTCTTAAAGATCGCCCACACTAATTATACCAATGTTGGCTCTGTGCTGTATAGCTTTATTCAATAGAAGTTGAGTCTTTAAACAATTTAGTAAGTAAATCGTTTGCGTGGGAACCAAAATGAAACTATGTCAGTCACTTGAGTGGCTGAAAAGTGAAAGTAAATATGAGGACCAAAAGCAGCAGATGTATTTATTTCTCCTTATTTTGAAAGACGGGGGAGGACCCACTGCTTTCGTAAGATTATGAATGTTTAGACTGAGTTCATTTCACTAAAATGAGAATCCATATTTCTGAGTGATAGAAAAGATGTGAATAAAAGGTAAGAAAATTTTTGCTTTTGTGAATGGTTCTTGTTTGCTCCTGATTTGTAAACCTTGGTGGTTGAGGAAAGATGAAAGGCTTGAGGAGGAATGGTAGGGAGTGTAGGTAACATTGTATACATGATGCATTGGTGATACTCTCATTGCTTCGTCTTATTTTTGGTAACCTTAAGGATGGGTGATGTAGCTAATTTAAGGGCGGGGAAATTGTGGGATGGCACTTACGTCTTAGGTGATACCAGCTTTAACTCATGCAAACAATGTTGTTGTTGTCGCGAACGAAGTGAGTGACCTTACAGTATATGAAATACCAAAATTTTTCTTTGAAATCCCACATAACCTGTAGCTCAGTCATTCCCTAACCATAGATTTCGGAGTGGGGGTGGAAGGAGCAGCTGATATTTTCGGCGGCATATATTTTATTTTTATTTATTTATATATGCATTTATACATAGGCCTACATATATCCTATAAAGCCAGCATGGAATTATTAATCGCGAATAAAAAAGATCCTTTAACAAAATATAACACCACACTGATGGTAAGGAAAAAGGGCTCACAGTAAACAGAAAAGGGAATAGAAAACAAATGAACAAAATATATAGTGTTACAGGAAAACCCATTTTCAGTATAATAGCAGTCTTCTATAGTATTAAGTTCAGTATGCTTCGCCATTGCCCGCATGCATTTCCACCATTAAATTAATTTAGATCAATTAACTCAACGGACATCAATTAAAGGAGAGACGGAAGATTGAAACTGGAAGTTAAATTAAATCTACATACAAGTCTTAACAATTATATATGTATTCATGGTTTATATATTATATATATATATATATATATATATATATATATAATATACTATATATATGTATATATATAATGTATATATATAATATATATATATATATTTATTTATATATATATATATATATATATATATTTATATTTATATATATATATTTATATATATATATTTATATTTATATTTATGTATATATATTTATATATATATATATATATTTATATGTATATGTTTATATATATATATATTTATATATATATATTTATATATAATTATATATATATATATACATATATTTACATATATATGTATATATATATAATATATATATATATATATATATATATATATAAAAATAAATAAATAAATAAATAAAATATAGCACTGTCTGACCAGTCAAAGAACCCCATAACTCTCTAGCGCTATTATCTAAATGGGTGGCTGGTGGCCTGGCCAACCTACTACATTAAAAATTCTAGGTGTATTAGTTTGTTGAGTGTGGTCGGAGTGGTGTATGGGAGAGTGTTAACTGATAGAATTGTGGGTAAAACAGAGAATGCAATCTTGTAAGTGCAGGGTGGTTTTAGAAGAGGTAAGGGATATATTGATCAGATTTTTATATTTAGTTAATCGTGCGAGAAATATTTAGCAAAAGGTAAGGAGGTATACTATGTTGCATTAATGGATCCATAGAAAACGTTGGAAGCGATGTGGAATATGATGAGGTTGTATGGAATTGATGGAAGGTTGTTGCAAGCAGCGAATAGCTTGTGTTAGTATACGAAATAAAGTGAGGTGGTTCCAGTGAGAGTGGGGCTGAGACAGGGATGTGTGATGTCGCCATGGCTGTTCAATTTATTTGTTGATGGAGCTGTAAGAGAGGTGAATGCTCGAGTACTTGGTAGAGGATTGAAAATGATAGATGAGTGTGATCATACGTGGGAGGTGAACTATACTCAATTCTTTTTTAATGAGGCGCATTTTGCATTGACTCGCAGCGGTGCCCTTTTAGCTCAGAAAAAGTTTCCTGCTATCTGATTGGTTAGAATTATCTTGTCCAAACAATCAGCGATCAGGAAAGATTTCCGAGCTAAAAGGGCACCCCTGCGAGTCGGTGCAAATCTGCCTCACTAAAAAGAATTGACTATAGTT
>NC_090725.1:294030000-294067500 GCF_036898095.1 Palaemon carinicauda | reverse complement strand
ATGCCCATTAGCTACTGCTATCACTAATAAAACGCAGCATCTGTTTGACTCCCCTTGAATCTTCAAAGGAAACTCTTGGTATCTGAGCACTGACTGACTCCATTTTCAAGAGGGCCACTCCCTCACCACAGTGTGGTCAGTCCATGCACGCACCACTCCCTAGTCTGTGACCCGAGGAATTACTTCAGCTACAGTGCCTCTGTAGAAAATCGAGTATTTAGGAGACAATGTAAATGATTAACATAGTCTGCTTCTTCAGTAATAAGACCCAACAATAATTTTGTTGAATACTGGTGAAATCACAAAACCAGCAAATTATCTTCAAGCAGTTTGGCAACCCGACAATTGTTATATCAACAATTGCCTTGAAGTTAAAGGGAATTAAGGTGGACAGTTTACTCCAAGGTTGGAACCTTCTGATGGACAAGAATGCTCTCGAGCTAGGTTCAAAATATTTTATTTTTCATGTTCAACTCTTGAATGTTATTCTATGCTTTGTTTTTGTTAACCCCATTTTATTTCACCCTTTTTATTTAATTAGCTTTCTCCCAATTTGCTGTTCCACCTCGGACTAAGTCATCATAGTAGCATTTGCATTATTTTAGAATAAATGGCGTAAATAATTTCACTTTGTAAAAATTCACTGCTTAGATGAATTGGAAAAGGGATCGTGGCTAGGAGGGAATTTGAATCCAAAGCTATTTGTGTGAGGTTGAAGTGTGTTCTCAGTTACCCTGAGGGCTGATTGGACATCTTTTGCTGGGAACTATGTTCAAGGGTTTGCTTATATAAATCCAGGGGGTTCCTTAGGCTTTGACCTCTCGGATTTTGGCTGGAAGCCCATCGGTAGAGATGATTCCATGTTGACATGATCTTGGTCGTAACAGGTGAACTGATCTTGGTCCTAACAAGTGGACTATCTCTGTGCTGGTGGTAGAGATTGTGTATTCCCTGAATGTCCTATGATACTCAATATTCTGAAACAGTTAGTACTAGCAGATTTCTATAGAAAGATAGACATTATTAAGAATAAATGATGTGGAGGGGCCCCATCATTTTGGAAATAAAGGTCATGTGAATTAGGCTGTTGCTGCAACTGGGGAATAACTTGATTTATTAGAATTTCAAGATACTCACCTCCTGTGACTGTTCCATACAGAAATATTGGTCCTAAAACACCTGAACATGAAATGCCACCTAAAACATTGACACCAGGCTGATTTAATTGTTCTATTGTTAAATGCATGTTCTCACCATGGCAGTTGATGCAATTATGTGATATTATGACCGGATTTGAAAGAAGCTTCAACTCTCCACATAATGTTATCTAAAATAACTGGATTTTCTTCACTTTCGTTCAGCATCAAATCACTCAATTGCAGCTGCCTGTTTGGATCATCCTCCAATAAGCCATGAATTAGTTGAGGTTTCAGGATCCAAATAATAGAAGTTCGTGAAATGCTCACTTCCGAAGAGGCTCTTCTGGTGGAGTTCTTTGGACTCTGATCAAATGTTTCGGCAACAAGTTGCTTATTATCCTCTACAAACTGTTTTGGGTAGACAGGTTTTTGGAGCATTAAGGATTGAGCCCGTGACATTGAATTTGTCACGAATGCGGTAAAGGTTTTGTCTTTTTGGGACTGGAGTACCAAATGTTTCAATCCAATTTCTTCTAACGGATTCAGCATTTTGAGATTTTCAATACTCTTATAAGACCCATTTTCTTTCATCAGTATTTAAATTATTTGCCATTATGGGTTCCCTGAATTATCTGAAAAGGAAACTTTAAATTTAATTAATTGTAGTTATAAAATTATCAATGATATATCACAAAACCTATTTATAATGAACACACTTGTAATAATATAACCGATACATAAACCTATTCCACATACTGTCCACCTAATTTAGGACCACCCTATATGTATAATATATATATATATATATATATATATATATATATATATATATATATATATATATATATGTACTGTAGATATATATGAAGTATATGTGTGATGTATATGAGCGAAAGTGCATATGTTCATATTAGATATATAAACACATGATTATACATATATGCGCTTTGTGTGTGTGTATATATATATGTATATATATACTTATGTATAATATATTTATATCAAACCATTTATATATATCTATATAATATATATATGTATATATATACACAGTATATAAATATATATATATATATATATATATATATATATACATATATATATACATATATATATATATATATATAATATATATATATATAGACACACACACACACAACAATATTATATCAATATACCTTTTATGTATTATGTATAATGCCAAGACGTCGTTTCTTGGCTTCTCCATAGAACATTTTATTTTCCCTGCTAAAGTCTTGCGACAGGAAAGACGGGTCTCGAACTGGGGAATATATTTTTCCTCAGTTTTGACTCGGAATTCCTCTCATACTTTTTCTATTTGTTATTTTTATTACATCAACCTCTTTCACGTTTTACTAACTTTCTCTCACCCTCTTTTCCAACCTCTCTTCTCCTTTTCACTGCCTAGATTTCTGGGAAAGGATGTCATAGCTGGGATTAGATTATTTTTATTTTCGAAATCAGTAGTGGGAGCTCGTGTGATGTTACTAACGACCAGATAATGTTTGGACCAAAGGGCTGTCAATATTCCCCTATTGGCTCGCGGACTAATCTCATGCAGATAATTCTTCTTCGGATGGGGCTCTTGGCTTTCTGTCCACTTTGCCGGCCATTATGATCAAAGTGGGGAGGATTATATCATTTACACGCTCTGAGCCCCATCAAGCAGGATCGGATTACACTTGAGTTACTCCAATCATAGCGGTACCACACCATCGTGGTCGGGTAGGGAGTGGACATTTACGAGTCAATTCTCACAGGTGTCACTGGTAGAGGGATTAATTCCATGGAGGGCTAGTGGAGTCTCCTTTAATGTATCAGACGGGTTTAAAACTTTATTAATCTCAAATTTATTTTCATCATTATGTTTTTGTCAATTTTATCCCCCCTTCCACCCCCAAAAAAGAAAATAAATAATATTTGTAATGTTTCCTTTATCACTAGATCGAATGGCGAACCCCAGACACTGTTGACGACCTCAGGAATAAAAGGGATCTCTCTGCCAATACTTTTGTACCCAGTGATATTACACTGGAACCTCTCTTTCCCCCCCCCCCCCCTTTCCGCAGGATCCCAAGGGTGCTAAAAGCAATTGGGGGCAAAATGAAAATAAGAAAGCTCAATATTGCGTAGGTATTTCCCGCAATATGAATGTTGAAATATTATACAATCTTTTGATAACTTTTGGGAAAATTGAAAGGAAGAAATTAAAACTTAAAAAAAAAAAAAAATTGAAAGCAAACAATAAGAAAAATTTTGAAAGCACACAACAAAAAAAGAGATTTGAAAGCTATTTTATTTTTTCTGACCCTCCAAGGCTAAAATTTCCGCCATTAAAGTATTATGTGAAGATATACAATATCCAAAGTATTACAAACTCTGAATTCAACACTATGCCCAAGGGTACTGATCTCCAAGAGGATGAAAGAGTGATTACTCTAAGAATCATAGCCGAACCAGCCTGGTATGTCGCCTCCAACAAGGAAAGGTATAACAAAATGATTAAGGGTAATGAGTGTACGGGAAAAAAAAGGCCCCAAAACTCAGGATAATTAAAAAAAAAATATATGGCTCCTTAATAACTTCCCTATCCGATGATATTGAAAATGTATTTCTACACCCCTCTTAAGCTAAAGTAATTATTTTTGTTGTATATATCTGTATGAGTTCTCAAAAGAGGCCATATTGAAGAGATGTCTTCCCAATATTTCAAGAGTTGAAAGGTTAGAAGGAACCCATTAAGCAATCTGGATAGTATTTACCTCACATTATTTGATATAATATATGAAAATTTGTCACTTGAATATTTGTTAAAAAAATTACACCCTCATCCTGTCCAATGTAATAATTGCTATGATTTTCACCTCATTAATATCAAGTGCACTAATGACCAAAAATGTTGGAAGGGCTCCAGGTTCCAATATGCAGATTGTTTAGAAGATAAATTTTTGTTTCACTGAGAAGGAACTCAATCTCAAATTCACGACAATGTCCTAAATATAGACTGGAACGTGTAATAATTGAAACGGCAAATAACGAATTCACAACAATTATTGCAGCCTTGAAAAAGCTTTTGGGTAATAGTAGTGTCCAAGGAAAGACTTTCCCAAGAGCGTGCGCACGCGCGAACACACTCACATTATATACATATATATATATATATATATATATATATATATATATGTATATGTGTGTATATATAATATATATATATATATATATATATGTGTGTATATATATATATATAATATATATATATATATATATATATATCTATATATATATATATATATATATATATATATATATGTATATATATATATATATTTATGTGTGTGTGTAAATATATATATATATATAATATATATATATATATAATATATATATATATATATAATATATATATATAATATATATATATATATATATATATATATATATATATATATATATATATATATATATATATATATATATATATATATATATATATATATACTATGAAATCTTATTTATGTTGCTCATCAAGAAGATTTATTTTTGCTATTTTGTGGATATTTGAAGTAATCAATCAGCAATAAACTGTCACTAACAGCTTATGCTTTACTTAAATACGTAAACGAAGACTTTCCAAGATTAACCTTTTGAGTAAATGGGAAGAAAGGAAGTTACTTTGCTTAGTGCTTGTATTTTTATATAAATATTTAGATCAGTTTTAAGCTTTAATGACTGTTTATTCATATTTTATGAATAAATTTGTTACTTGCTGAAGTTCCCTTAATAAAGGAGCGTATGCCTGATGCGTATATGTGGATAAGATTGTATAGCAAAATGGCTCTTATGCCGCTGATTTATATCTTATATACAGCTCGAAATGTGTGTAATTAATTTTTAAGAGGTGTGATATATTAAGTAAATAAACCATTCATTTTCAAAAGCGTAGCTAATTGTTATTTAATATTCTGCAAATGATAGATAATTAAATGTTTCTTTTGAAACTAAACATATTGGGGGAAATTATATAGAGAAGAAAAATCGGAACTAATCTCTTTTAATGAACCTGTGGTGGAAAAAAAAAAACCGATGAATAGGGAATTGCTCAAATGTATATCAGCGAATGAAGTAAAGTATCCCCCTATTTATGATTTTAGTCGATTCAGTCTTGACTTTATCCTGAACAAAAAACTTAGTTGTATTAAGTTCAATGACAAAATTACACCACGGAAGTTTCTCGACATTTTCTTCGTGTATTTTTCTTTCATGCATTAGTAATTGTTGCTTTGTATTCCCATGTCTGTAGCACGTCTAGTCTCGGTATACAGTAATAGCCCTCTGTACGTCGGTTCAACTTACGTCAATACCTTTTGAGAGCTATTAATCAGCAATGTTTATTCTTCATATATAGCTTTCATTCTTTACCTTTTGTTTGTAGCGACCATCTCAATCATTGGTTTCTAGATGCTCTTCAGGTTGAAACAATTCACTCATCACTTAAAACCATAACATTTAGTTTATTATTTTACGATATCAACCGTAAAAAGTACACAGATTTACATTGCGAATAGAAATATCTTAATGGTAACTTGAGTTCCATTTCGTATATGTTGAATTATCGAGATTTTGATTGTAAATGTATTATGATATGTTTCAGAAGGGGTTCGTATAAAAGGGTTCACTTCGTTATCGTTTCTTTTACAATATTTTATTGTTTGATGTGCCACATCTGAATTTGGTTGGAATGATGATAGGCCAGAAAAAAAGGGAGAACAGGTGCAATGGTTGAAGATGCAATGCCGAATATAGTACAGTAGAATTAAGACCGATTATTGAAAGAACAAGACAAATTAAAGTAAGAACTGTAAGCAATATTTTGTGTCTTATTTCTTAAAACCGAAGGCAAAAAAAGACAAGATTCTGATGCAATGTAAGTGTTGTAGTTTAATGGTATATGGCAGAAGAATGAATCCTTAGTTGGAAGGAAAAGTTCGAAGGAACAGTGTTGTAATTCTCTGAGAGCTAAGGATTTAGTGTGCAGTGTATAAAAAGAAAATCGAGATTATACCCCATATTAAGGGAAAGGGAAAAAAAAGATGGATTAAATTTTCATTATGGCTGGATCAGTTGGATTTTCTTCGTCGTTCAACTGTAAAATACTGTCTGACAGATAACCGACGAGCATTTCAACTACGGGCAATTTGGTCGAATAAACGGGTTTTTAGTGTTTGTTTCCTTTTATCTCTTTAGTTTAAGTGGCATTTGGATATATTTGTTGGAATAAGCATATAAGTTTTTAATATGTTCTATTTTATCTTATTTTCCATAGCGTTTGTTATCTCTTTTTTTTCATTACTTGTAATTGCATTTTAAAACAGACTATACAAACGTTAACCATCAAGCAAAAGTTTTCTTCCTTCTCTTGTATTTGATTTAGGATTTAGGATCTTGAAACAAACATAAAATATAAACGAGAATAACAATAACGTAAGTAAATGTAAAATACAGTGGAACAAGGTGCTGGAAAACAGCTCGCTTTTACAACTTTTGATTAGCGGTTGCATCAGATCCAGAGTAAATAAACGTGGGTTTAGGTTTTTTTTTCCTTTTACCAAATGGGGGTCCTATCAATGTAATGCAGAGCTGTATGCTAGTTCGACCATAAGTCCATTTGAATAATTACTTTTTACTCAAATATCCTTTTGGGTAAATATCCCTCTTGTGAAATGTCTGTTATTCAAGTGCAATACATATATATATATAAATAACTTGTAAGAAGCCTATATGATGTCAAAGCTAACAAAGGCTATATAAAACAAAGCGCCACGAAAATAAAACGGGAAGCAAAGGATCTTCACATCCAAATAGCAACAATGTCTGTCTGTCTGTCTGTATAGATTGCCTTATCATGTGTAAGACCCGGGCTCTTGCCGTTGGGCAGCCCAGAAGAGAATGTGTTTTCAATGAGAGAAAGCAACAATAATACCGAATATTCCATACAGCAGTTCGTGACCCTTTGTGAAAGGTATTGCAGACAGGGATATCATTATGGGGTTTGGTGGTGATTGCATTCATTGTATTGCGAAATGTATTTGCAACATCTCTTCGCCTTCATACCCACGTGACTATTCGCTGTATGAAAAAGATAGTATAAAGGGCGCTCATGAATGGCAAAGGCAAGGGACAGTGACAAGATGGTTTAAAGGTTTAAAGGCCACTCATGAATGGCAGAGGCAAGGAGCAGTGACGTTGCCCTAGCAAGCAGGGCAATACCCTAGAGACTGACCGTATATATGATCAGCGCCCAAGGCCCCTCTCCACCTAAGCTAGGACCAGGGAGGGCTTGGCAATGGCTGCTGATGACTCAGCAGATAGACCTATAGGCTCTCCCCCCCCCCCCCATCCTTAGCTTACAAGGATGGTAAGGTTGCAGACACTGAAGGAATCAACTTTTATATATACCGATGGCTCCAAATCTGATGCTGGCGTTGGATTTGGAGTATATATATAGTAGTTCTTTTAACTGCAGAGGTGCACTTCCTCCAATATCTTCCATATTTACTGCTGAATTATATGGCATACTAACCGCTATTGAGAAAATAACGTTAAAAGAGGAGGGCAATTTTACCATTTACAGTGATTCAAGAAGTGTCGTTCAAGCTTTAGAAGGTAACACTTTAGTTTTAAAGATTTTAGAGTGGCTTTTAATTATTGGCCTAAAAGGTATAACAGTTCGATTTTGCCGGGTTCCAGCACACGTAGGTGTGTCTGGAAATAGAGGCAGATTCACTGGCAAAGAGTGCTGCAGCCGAGTTGCTACCAAGAAGGTATCCCATTTTCTGTAATGATTTTTTTTACCAGCAATTAAGAATTCTCTTTATAACAATTGACAAAAGCATTGGGATATTTTAACCGAAAATAAGATGAGAGAAATTGCGATTGTTATATCCCCTTGGAGGTATAATGGGATGTCCCGAAAATGGGAGACTACTCTTTGTCGTCTCCGCATTGGTCACACTCGGATGACACCCGAGTTTCTGCTGGCTGGCCAATACCAACCATATTGCGACGACTGTTTGATACCCTTAACAGTGAGGCATTTGTTGACTGAATGCCTCACTTACAGCACAGAAAGAAATCGATATTAGTTTGAGGCTCGGGGTTGGGATGGCAGGTTCATCCTTGCCAAGATCCTTGGACATGTGTCGTACAATGCTAGTGGAATTTTTAAATTTGTATCGGAAGGAGGTCTTCTTAATGCTATTTAACTATTATAACATATTTACTTTTCTGGATTTAATAGAATATTCTTTTAATCTTTATTTATGATAAACGATATCGGCGTCAATGACCTTCGATGTCAGGATGCCAGAAAACTTCAAATCATTCATTCATTCATACTATCGAGTTTGAGCGAGACTCGAACCCCCCGTCGGGCAATCACCAGGCAAAGACGTTATCAACCAGGCCACAACAACCCTGGAATAAATATGTATAAAGTAACATCTAAGAGATTAAAAAGATACTTCTGGGCTAATATAAGACACTGTCAAACCAATAGAGGTTTGTAAGAAGAAGAATGCGGCTATGATATAGTATTGATGAATAGAATATTTATATCAAAATCTGAGAATAGTTTGTGGAGAGAATAGGAAAAAGAACAAGAACTGCAGTATGGTTATGTTTATATAAGATGAAAACAGTAGTATCGAGGAGGTGGTAGAAATACTTAAAAGATCAATTTAATTAAGAAAAAGAGAAAAGCAGAGGATTCAAGGCATTTAGGTTTAACAAACTGTATGTTGAAGAAAGTGGGAGGACCAATCAGAGGTTATTGGGATAGAAAAGTAGCATATTAATACGCTTGAAAGCTTATATAAAAACATATCTCATAAATAGGAACTGTTAGGAAAATAGTAAAGGTGATTGAGAGAACTTGTAATAATATAATGTTATTCATTATTAAACTGTGCTTCATGTCAAGTTATGAATTTAAAAAACCGTTTTGTAATGATACATATACTAGAGAAATACCATATGAAAAAAGTTATGCAGAGTATTTGAAGATTCTATAAATTATTTTGTAGACTGCAAACACAAGAAATCTGATATAAAGGCAACAAAAGAAGAGGGTTCCTGAAAGCCTTGCTCAACTAGCAACATAACCATTGTGATAATATATTTAGCATTTCATTAGTTGTCAAAAAGTTCTGCCATGTTTGATGCCAAAATAGGGTATTTTTCAAGTGTCATATGAGGTCATATTTTGTAAAGGTGATAAAGATATAAGGGCTACAAGGACATCTTATGTCAGATGTGTAGGTGATTAGAGCGCTGCTACTTATCTGTCATTTTGAAAATCACGAGGTTTGAAGGTTTAAAGGCCATGCATGAATAGCAGAGTCAAGGAATAGTGACATTGGCCTAGCTATCAGGACAATGCCCTCGAGACTAACCACATATACATATGATCAGCGTCCAAGTCCCCTCCACTCAAGCAAGGACCAGGGACGGCCAGACAATGGCTGCTGATGACTCAGTAGGTAGACCTTTAGGATGGTGAGGTAGCAGACGCTAAAGAGACTATCAAGTTTGAGTGGGACTCGAACCCCAGTCAGGCAAGCGCCAGGCAGAGATGCTGCCAATAGACCATTTGTATTAAATCGGCTTATAAAGTAGATGGAATAAATTCAATATATTCATAACTTGTTCGACGGGAGACATTTCATTTTGCTTGTGTCAGAGATATGCTAAATATTTTCATGGTTGAGGCCAGAAATAAGATTAACAGTATAATTAATATTTTTGAAAAAATGCATTTTGCTTTATGAATTTTTTTTACCTGTTTCCTATTTGAGCTCACTAATTTCTGAAAAAATTGATTCCAGAGAAGCTTGCTAATATACGGTTCATTAACAAATCAAATTATTCTCATGTGAAGTCTTAATACTTCCAAACCACGGCATCTCACTTTACATCTGCTTCAAAACAGTTTGATTAACTAAGTTGAGACTTTCTGCCATATTAGGTTTTCAGCTCTCATCTTCGAAGATAATTACATGGTATGAAAATAAGTTATTTGATTGTTCAATGTTTACAGTAATTTCACGACTCCAATTGAGAGTTAAGGACGTGAACTGATCAACTAAAACAGGCCTTTTTGGAATAAAGCATTTCAAGTTAGTATTGTTTGAAATTGTTTTTTGTGTCTTAAATCTCAGTGTTGTTCAACATTTTAAAATCTCGTTCATTGGTTTATTTCATGTAAATCTTTATTAGTTTTTCTCAGAAATTATTCCCTGGAACTATCTCAACAAAACTATTTTATTCTTTTTCCCTTCACTGCCGTCACATTCTGCATTCCTTCAACTTCCAGGTATCACCTTAGCATCACTGTAATGTGCTATTCTTCCTGTCACTTTTGCTGTGTCCAGTATTGAGTTTTTCACTATTGCTATAAACTTATGTAAATTAAAACTCTGAGTGTAGTCTCATTTCCGTCTTTATAATGAACAGTAATTTGCTGCAATTAAAGTTCTGTTTATAGCTTCTGTTTTTATTGTTCTTACTGACTTGAGTTTAAGCATTTTAGTCTGCGGATAACTTTGCTTGTATTGTTATCACAATTGCATGTTTTTGTTGAGCGCATCTTTGTAGTTGCCTACTAGCTGATGATTTAAGGAAAGTTTTTCAGAGGAAATGTTAAATGAAAGGAGAGTCGAGATGGGAAAATTAACCTTCATATTTTTTCTTATCAACTCTTCTGTAACTCTTTGGCCTTACAACTTTAACTTCTGAAAAATGTTTGTACTCTGCATCTCTGATTTAATATATCTTTGTAGATACCAACGTATAATTGGCTAAATTTAGACGGCAATCGTGACCACTTCAGCAACACGAAGTTAAATGGTTGATTGACATGCTGTAAAATTCATTTTCATGGGGATTATTTTTTCTTTTATACAGGCAAAACTACATCAAGTAAGGAAACTTATTGATAATTGAATTCTTATAAAATAGTCTTTAGCGTGAAATGGATTATTTGAAATTGCAAAACTTGTGAATTGTGTGAAAAATGTTTGAACTGTAAAGCTTCATTTTGTTACAACCTCCTTTCTTCTATCTTGCTATCCAGTCTCTTTTACCTGCATAGTGTAACTGCGAGGTTTTTCTCCAGGTGCTCTTTCGAGTCATATCTTTTTCAATTTATTTTTACCCTGAAAATTTAGGTTTTAGAAAATAATTGATGTAGGAAAACATTTCTGAATATCTATCTTCACTTATGCTGATGTTGGCTTTCTTTTTCTTTTTGCATGTCTAGTTTTCATATATTTTGGTAATTCAGAAAGTATTTAGTATATTTTTCAGGTTTATTCTATCTATCATTATAAACTGTTCAAGATTTTGGCAAAGTTATCTTTTGTAATTTATTCTGATGTTTTTCATTAGTTAACCAATGTTGTTTCCCAGCCATCTGGTTGAAAAACAGACTGAATTTCTCTTTTTGAAAGAACGTTTCTTCCCAGAGAAGAAATATAATATCATGAATTTGTCTGCTACGATGAAAGTATAGTTTAGTCCTTTGCTACAAAAGCTTTCGACACCTTATGGAATAACAATCTTTCATTTGTTTCATGCTGATGGATTTCTATTGTAAAGTCACTGTATTTGGTTCACCTTTTTAGTTAGCTCTTCTTTCATTGATGCTCGTTTTGGACCCCTTTTCAGGATTCTCAGATTGCAGAGTTGCTATTGTTATTTCATCTTTTAAAGTTTGTAGAAGCATCTGTGGGTTGATTGCTGTGGGTCACCTTGGGTCCCTCGTCTTACTGTTGCTGTCTGGGATCTTTTCCACTTTTCTGGGTTGTCCTTGGCCTTTGTGAGCTCGCCATGTGGCGTATCATACTTTTGCATTATTCTACTGTTGATTTGTGGAGGATCTGATTATATGCCAAAGATATCTCCTGACTGAGAAGACCCAAGTGATACTGATATAACTGCACCAGTCTTCACTGATATTCTGATTGGCTTTATAATACCAAATGAAATTGTGGCTAAAGCCGGCCTTGGATAAATAATTTCCAAATTATCTAACCTTATCTGCAAGTTATATCTCTGAAGGACTGCACTAGCCATTGAACTAGTCAAGATTAGTGGTTTCTTTTGACAGCCCAAAAAAGAACTTTCTTTTCTCAAAACGAATATTCTGAGCCTTACGTTCTTACTACCCATTTATGCTTTAGTTTTGAGCCTTTTTTTATACCTGAAAAAAATAAGCTACAGTGTGCTCTCTCCCGTGATCATGCCCCATTTGTTTATTGAATTAATGGGTTGATGTAATTTGATCTGCCAGCTTAGCCTCTCAAGCAACCCTGCTTAACTGGCCCATGTCAATTTATGATTTCATATCAACTGGTATATCATAAATTTACTCATAATCGTCCATCAAAAAACAGTTCCAGCATGTCCTCTAAAGTAGACTACGTACATTCACAGTTATCACTCGTAAAAATACTGTTCTTTCCTGTACTAAACTCTGTAAAGATATTACTATAATTTTTAACGTTCTTAAATTCTAATACACACGCTTGTGGTGCTAGCTATTGTACCTTCATATAGTTTCGTTTAAAATTTCCTGCCTAACACTATTAATCCACCTGGGATTTACTTACATTCGCCTGTTAGAACAATTAGAACATACTACTTGTCTCATGACTCTTGAAATGTCTGCAAACTTTTTACATATCTTCCATTGAATTTAGGAACTGGTTTAATTAGTTTTCCACACTTCTTATGTCTTTGCTACTACTGCCTTTACCCAACAAAGAATTTCTAGATCGGGACAAAAGTTTTTAAAGATTTTCTAGTTCGTATTGCCTTATTTGTCTTTTTCAGCATCAATATTCAATATCCTAACTTCTGCCTGACTTCAATTTACCTTATTTGTTTGCTAAATAGCAACAAAATTCATTTAGTTCGTCCCCTTTGTAACTTAATTCCTTACTAGACGAAACCATCTCTCTGCCAATAAACTAATGGTAATAGCAAAAACGAATATAATAATCTGAGCAGAAGCCTCTGCTCGTATAGTGCAACTCTTCAATAGGACAAAAGAGAGCTATTCCTCTCATAAGTTGTGCTAATGGTTTTGTTGCATGGAATCAGATTTGCACAGTTGAACATCACCTTTTGTAAAGGAAAAATGTAATTACGTAGACACATGCCTCTCACTAGCCATTGAGCAATTTTTGAATTATCAAAGATATTACATTCAATTGAAATATAACACTTCTAAGTTCAATGACACACGAGTCAATATGAATTTCTAAGTTCATTTTTTTTATCAAAGGTAAGAGAGAGAGAGAGAGAGAGAGAGAGAGAGAGAGAGAGAGAGAGAGAGAGAGAGAGAGAGAGAGAGAGAGAGAGAGAGAGAGAGAGAGAGAATTGTATGAAAATAAATAGATAAATACACACACACACACACACACACACACATATATATATATATATATATATATATATATATATATATATATATATATATATATATATATATATATATATGGCATGTAGACTGAAATTTTTCTGGAGGTAATCCCAGAAATACAGATCTTTGTTAGTAAATTACATGATCCCTAAAACTATGCTATGTTTTATTTTTTATTTACTTTTTTCTCTATTCCTCCACTTTGGTCCTGACCAATAATAAGAATGGTTACCGTTCAGATGTTCTAACTGTTGTATATTATTGATATAACTGTACTTTGTTAACGTATTTGAAACTCTCCAGGTCCTTTTGTTTGGGTCTTTTTCTTTAATTTCTTTTCTAGTTGTTACCAATGATCGTGATGCCCTTTGCTAGTCACGTGACCTCTTTTGTATTCTCCACTTGTAAATTTTATTGTGGGTATTTTCTTTTTAAATGATTGTTAATTCATATGAACAAATTCATAACACAAAATATGTATCGATGATCTAGCGTTCTATTCATATTTAATTTAGTTAGATATATTTAATCCAAAATTTGTCTTAAATCAAAATTAGGACTTCCTAAAGACAGATGATTGTATGTGTTAAGTAATCGTATCTGAATGTATTGTTACTCTGTTTTGAAAGAATTCGATAGACCATCTTATATATCTTAGTAAATCCAACTTAATTTTACTTTTTTAATTTTTCAACTTGTAACTTATTTTTAATGTCTTACGTAACTATTTTATAGGTAGATGATGGTACTGCATCTTCTCTCTTCTTTAGAGTGGTGTTCTAAAGAGGGGTAGGTTCTCCCCCTACCCCACTTTATTTTTCATTAATGTTCTCCAGTGCATTTCTGTCCATGTGTTTGCTACTAAATTTGTTTTCCTCATTTATTATATTTATACCCCGATGCATCTCACGTTGGCTTGTCAATTTACTCAAATTTTATGAACTCATTGTGAGGGGGCTCTTGTGTAGTAATATCGTATGACTCTTAAGGTAGGTTCTACCCTTTTAACTTTCACCTTTCTATTATTATTATTACTTGCTAAGTTATAAATCTAGCTGGAAAAGCAGGATGCCATAAACCCAAAGGCTCCAACGGAAAAATAGCCCAGTGAGGAAAGGAAACAAGGAAATAAATAAACTACAACAGAAGTCATGAACAAAATAAAATATTTTAAGAACATTAACATCAAATTAAATATCTCATATATAACTATAAAAACTTAAAAAACAAAAGGAAGAGAAAAAAGATACCCGCAAGCAAAAGAACTCTAACCCAAGGCAGTGGCGACCATGGTACAGAGGCTATGGCACTATTCAAGACTAGAGAACAATGGTTTGATTTTGGATTGTCCTTCTCCTAGAAGGGCTATTTACCATATGTAAAGAGTCTAATCTACCCTTACCAAGAGGAAAGTAGCCACTGAGTAATTACGGTATGCTAATTAGCCCTTTAAGGTAATGTCAGTGTTGTGAAGTGTATGAGGAAAGATAAGAATGTGGGATAAATAGGCCAGACTATTTGGCGTATCTGTAGGCAAAGAAAAAATGAGCCGTAGCCAGAGAGAGGGATCTAATACTTTAATTATCTACCTTTCATTGTAATTACTATTTTCTCTCCACATTTTGGGTGTTCAGTTTACTTTAACACATACATTAATTAGACGTTGGGTTATCAAATTTTTGAAATTAATGTGTCTTCCTGAAAAAAAGTGTAAACGTATAGACGTTGTGTGTTATTTTGTACTAGTGTACCCGAGCCGTCATAAATGACGTCTAAATATTTAGATATATGCATAGACACACATGCGCATACAGATTTAACCCTCCCTCTTTCCTAACTACAATCAGCTAGTTCGGCAATTTGTGGGAGAGAGTGGTTTCAGGGTGTACCTCTCACCAGGATGTGACTGCTCTCTCTCCCCCCTGTGCGTGACAGGAAGGAAATACACACACACACACACACACACACTATATATATATATATATATATATATATATATATATATATATATATATATATATATATATATGTATATGTGTATGTATATATAGTGAGACACTTGCTCTTTATTATTTAGGGAGTATCAGTTACTGAAATCTTGTTGCATATATGTATATATATATATATATATATATATATATATATTTATATATATATATATATGTAATATATATATGTAATATATATATGTAATATATATATGTAATATATATATGTAATATATATATGTAATATATATATATATATATATATATATATATATATATATATATATATATATATATATATATATATATATAAAGTCAGACCCTTGCTCTTTATTACTGTATGTAGGGGAGGTCACAGCTATTAAAAGTTTGTTGTAATAACACTTCTGTATCTGAAATTTTGGTCTTATATTTGTAATTCTGTTTTTATCCCTATACTCGATACCTTTGAATATAGGGAAGTTCCCTGTTATTACTTCTGTTCTCCCCTCTTCTTCCCTTATGGAGGTTTATCAGGTTATTTTATGTAGTTACCGTTTCATTGTGTTTAACCTTTTGAATCCAGTGAGTTGTATTTTACATCCTCGGATTTTTACTGCCTTAATCCATATATGAATTACGTACAATAATCTCCAGTATTTTCCTTTCATGCTTATAACTTTTTCTCAAAATAAGAAAAATATATATCAGTGAAAATGAAATGTATCCAGCAATACGAGAGAAAAAGTTTGAATATTTCGTTCTAATAGCTTTTGTGCTGAGACGAGTTGAGTAAGACTTCCTTTGAGTGATAAATCTATTTGTGACTTGGGTTGGTTTGGCTGAAAAGGTTAAGGCTGAAATCCTTCTTGCTGTTATTAAGCCTCTTAAAACGTAGCATTCAAATTTTGTCTATCATAACCCTTATAAATTGTGCATTTTCAAATTCATTGGTTAAGGATTTTTTCTATATAATGCTATGTTTTGGGAATCAATATACTGCTGGTTTTTCGTGTATTTTATCCTTTTCTCCTTTTAGAGTTAAATCTGTCTTTTTCTTTGATGCCAAGTAAAATGTAAAAAGAAAAACATGAACAAAGATCTTGTTGAGCAATCAGTTAATTGATAAGTTTTCAGTTTTGCTGGAGTTCATCTTCACAGCACTGAGAAACAGCTGAAACTCATGTTTAGTCTTACCAAGAATATTATGATTTGCTGGTGAATATTTAACTCGGGGACCCAAAAAGGATCAAATACTCGGGAACGTCTGGGTTATATTTGAGTTAAATGTCTTCAGCTCAGACTACAAATTATTGATGATTTAAAAATCTCCCTTAAGGCGTAGTTTACCCTTTCTCTTCAATTAGAGATGTCAGTTATCTGTTATAAGATCATCATTATCACCCCAGTTTATTGCCATGTAAAACAATCATCACTAGCAAAACTAAAAGCAACGAAGGTTTCAAAACAGTTGCTTGTTGAACACCTGATATAAGTGTCAATTATTGCTCTAAGAATACACTCCGTTATTGTTGTTTGTAATATTCGTATGGGTATTGTATTTCGTTTCAAGATTTTCGGAGCTATTTTGAAAAATACATTGTTATTTGGAAATATTTTGTTAGGGGTATTGTTACGGTCTTAAAATCGTTACAGGCTCTTTTAGTATGTAAAATAAATATCATCAACACCGATTGAAATATGGGAAATGAATATAAAAAGAAACACGAAAAAAACACACGTTTATTCGCAAACTTACAAAGAAAACTAATGTTATTTCTTCGGTTACTTTAACTGACAAATCGAACCAATCAAATATCAACAGAAAAGGTGAACAGTCAGTAAGGTAGAAATACCCAGGAATAGTTTTCTGCAGCTGCTGAGACGATACTGGTACGGAGACTTCAGGCTTGGGTGAAGTTCAGATGAAACTGGCACGATGACCGGATTCCAAGACTTCACAAAAAGGGCGGCATCAAGATGGGACATCAGAGATCTTCTTCCAAGGATTCGATGATACTGTTGAATGAAGGCAGGATGCAGGCATTGTTGGTTACTTCTTGTCACAAGCAGGGAGGGCTGGCTGCGTCAATTTGTCTTTTCTTCTCGGCCCTAGCAGGATCTTTTGGAGATAGGCTTTTGTTGTCTGAAGGGAAGGTTAGAATCTGGCTCTATCAGACTTCTGGTCTTCTCTGTTTCTTATCTTGCTAGGACTTGGATCTTATCTGCTTCGGACATAGTTCCTCTCTTGTCTTATGTCCTGTCCTATCTCTCTTGGACAATCTCTTCTTGAAGTTTATATACCCATGTATGGGCGGAGTTAATTACAGTGGGTAGTGGTCATCTCCATAGAAGGCGTTCTTTTTAATAATTCTGCATCTCTCTTGGCTTTCTCAAAAACGCCCACTTCGATCACGCCATGGAAGCTTTTAGAAGAAATTTCTGATGCAATATGGACCACGTGTTAAGTCTTAACAATTGGGCAGCACGCGTGTCATTCCATGATGACATATATCCTAAACAAGGATTTCCCTCAGGCTCGGTTTCTCAAGATATGCCGACACTCCACTAATTAAGACGATGACATCTTGGTCAAATAGGACAGTTTCCTTATCACGATAGGCGCTCTCGCCGAGGCTTGGTTTACTTCCAAAATGCTGATGAAAATGAAGAGATGACAGGATTGCCCAAACAGGTCCACAGTTGAATCTCGTCTCGCCTCGCTGCTCACACTGGGAATAGATATTTTTGTCTTTTAAACATCTCCTTTTAAAGTATTGTCTACCCATGACAGGTATCATTACTGGAACTAGTGTCATTCACTAGTGTTCTTTTACATAATTCTGAAGGGGTTGTCATATTTTGGGTGATTTCTATGTGATCGATCTGTTATTTTCAGTTTACTTTCTAAATCTTAGTTTAAGTTTTATATAAGGGACCAAATGTTATAAAAGTATGAATTAATTTCTTTAATACTTTTTGCATTTATAATATTTATGAACCTTCTTTTTCTAGTTTCGTAATAACATCAACTACTATAATTGGCTTATAAAACAAGTTCTTTATTTTATACATAAAAACCCAAGCCCAATTAGGATTGTAAAATCTGTGATTATGTGATGTCGCTTTCAATAGCATATATGGGAATTAAAGAATTTATTGAATACTTTCAGTGATATACTTATAAGATACTATTGGTAGTAGATTGGCCAGGGCACCAGCCACCCGTTGAGATACTACCGCTAGAGAGTGATGGGGTCCTTTGACTGGCCAGACAGTATTACATTGGGTCCTTCTCTTTGGTTACAGTTCACTTTCCCTTTGCCTACACATACACCGAATAGTCTGGCCTATTCTTTACAGATTCTCCTCTGTCCTCATACACCTGACAACACTGAAAATACCAAACAATTCTTCCTCATTCAAGGGGTTACTGCACTGCCGTTGTTCAGTGGCCGCTTTCTTCTTGATAAGGGTAGAAGAGACTCTCTAGCTATGGTAAACAGCTCTTCTAGGAGAAGGATACTCTGAAATCAAACCATTGTTCTCTAATCTTGGGTAGTGCCATAGCCTCTGTACCATGGTCTTCCACTGCCTTGGGTTGGAGTTCTATTGCTTGAGGGTACACTCGGGCACGCTGTCCTGTCTTCTTTCTCTTCCTCCATGTTTTGTTGAAGTTTTTATAGTTTATATAAGAGATATTGATGTAAATGTTGTTATTCTTCTCAAAAATTTATTTTTCTTTGTTTCCTTTCCTCACTAGGGTATTCTTCCTGTAGGAGCCCCTGGGCTTATAGCATCCTGCTTTTCCAACTAGGGTTGTAGCTTAGCAAATAATAATAATATAATAATAATAATAATATCACTAGAGAGTTATTAGGTCATTAAACAGGCCAGACGATACTGCATAAGACCCCTCTTTGGTTACGCCTTTTTTTTTTTTTTTTACACACATACCGAATAGTCTGGCCTCTTCTTTACACACTCCTCTTTCGTTATACACCTGAAAACACTTAAGATAACCGAAAAATTCTTCTTCACCCAAGGGGTCAACTACTGCAAAGACTCTTCAGCTATGATAAGCAGCTTTTCTTGAAGGACTCCAAAAATCAAACTATTGTTCTTTAGACTTACCATGATCATCTACTGTCTTGGATGAGAGTTGTCTTGCTTGAAGGCACACTCACTCTATTCTATCTGTTTCCTTATTTCCTTGAGGCCGATTGATTTCGCCTAGTCTCTCCCCTTTTGTTTCTTTATTTATCAATACGGGACTATTGTTGATATTTTCTCGAAGTTGTTTATTACGACAGAATCTCATCTTGTAGAAAATATTTCCTAACGTGGACACTGCATCACCCATACGTCGTTTAATTGATTCTTGAAAGTTTAAATAGTTAGGCTAAAGACATTTTGAAATATGCTGATAAAAATTGTGATGTTGCAAGAGACTCGTGTCATCAACCTCTGGCAGATCTCGATTATTATTATTATTATTATTATTATTATTATCATTAATAATTGCTAAGCTACATCCCTAGGGGCTCCAAAAGGGAAAATAGCCCAGTGAGGAAAGGAAACTATGAAAAATTAAATATTTTAAGAACAGTAACATTAAAATAAATATCTTCCATTTGAAAAAAACTTTAACAAAACAAGAGGAAGAGAAATAAGATGGAATAATGTGCCCGAGTGTACCCTCAAGCAAGAGAACTTTACCCCAAGACAGTGGAAGACTATGGTACAGAGGCTATGGAGCAGATATCAGATGATTGCTGTTATAAATTTTGTGTTGTTGAACTGATATTTATAGGAAATTGTAGATGCTAGGCAACATTTGTGAGGGGAAGTTGGTGGTGGTGGTGGTGGTGGGGGGTGGGGTCAGTTACCACTTTCAAGTTGAGCTACATTGAGAGACTTACTCATTTCCTCTAAACGTCTCTGACTGGTGAATGCCAGACTGGGGTTCGAGTTCCGTTCAAACTTGTTAGTTTCTTTGGTCGCTGCAACCTCAACATCCTTGTGAGCTAAGGATGGGAGTGGGGTTGGGGGAGCCTATAGATCTATTTGCTGAATCATCAGCAGCCATTGCCTGGCCCTCCTTGGTCCAAGCTTAGGTGGAGAGGGGCTAGGGCACTGATCATATGCACGTATTGTTCTCTAGGGCATTGTCCTGCTTGCTAGGGCAATGTCACTGTCCCTTGCCTCTGCCATTCATGAGCAGCCTTTAAACCCTGCATGGTGATTTTAATAGCATAGAACTGAGTGCTGATGCCACCAACATTAGTTTCAACATAGAGGAATACGAACCTATGGTTTTTTCTGCTTTTTGAACGGATATAAGAATTCCCGAATAGAGATTGTAAAGGTTAAGAATTATCTGGTGTTCATAAAATTGCATATTTTTGTTTTTTTGCTTTATATTAAACATGAAATGTACATACAAATCTGTAAAATAGTGGGTATCGGAGGATCATCGGTGGGTGGGGAGGAGCCGGGGCATGTAACAATACTATACATGTCCGACTATATAATATGTACAAGTGATTACAAATGCAGATATTTTATTGAAAACTAATTAAATTTATACAGTATAAGAGCACATAATATCCGTAAATCTTGATTAATCATGCATTACAGTAATTAATATATCTTTTCAAGACTAATATTTGAGATACTTGCTCCAGTAGATTAATATAAAATTTATATATATATATATATATATATATATATATATATATATATATATATATATATATATATATATATATATATGTGTGTGTGTGTGTGTGTGTATATATATATATATATATATATATATATATATATATATGTGTGTGTGTATATATATATATATATATATATATATATATATATATATATATATATATATAAAATCTATTCACCAACGTTTACCCACACTCACGTAGACACCACACCTGGCTGTCAGTGAGAGAATAGTTTTGTTAATGAACTCGGCTTTTCCCAGCACCTGACTACAAAAGCGTCAGGGACAATAAACTTTCCCTGTGTATTGATTTTGGAAATATTGCGTGGGTTTTTTTTTTTTTTTTTTTTTTTTTTTTTTTTTTTTTTTTTTTTTTTTTTTTTTTGTAACTCGTGGCAACGGAAAAATCACAGGATAAATATAACGTAAAAAGTTTTCGAATTCTTTTGGGAAAAATTGCCTTAAGATTATTACCTTAAAAACCATCCTTCATCGTCCTCATAAATCTTTCTTCATCCAAATTATTATTATTATTATTATTATTATTATTGTTATTATTATTATTATTATTATTATTATTATTATTATTATTATTATTATTATTACTTGCTAAGCTACAACCCTAGCTGGAAGAACAGGATACTATAAGCCCGGGGGCTCCAACGAGGAAAATAGCCTAGCGAGGAAAGGAAACAGGAAAAATAAAATATTTTAAGAACAGTAACAGCATTGAAATAAATATTTCCCATATAAACTATAAAAACTTTTAACAAAATTAGTGGAAGAGAAAGAAGATAGAATAGTGTGCCTGAGTGTACCCTCAAGCAAGGGAACTCCATGAAGTGACAAACTTTTATATTCTTTTTCAAGTTTGTAATTCTGTTCCACTAACCACTTTAATTCGTTCGTTTTGGGGGAGATTGGCCCAAATTAGGTTTAACCTGGCTTAACCAAGAAAGTGGTTTAAGCCAACTATCGGCTTCATTTCGACACTAATGCATATATTTGAATCTTGGCCTTGGAAGAATTGCTTATCATGAAAAGAATAGAAGGTATTTGCAGTTTAATAGCTAACAATTATAAAATACTCCAGTGTTTGTTACAAAACTATCACAAACAGCAATGAGTTCCCAAACTTATAAATCTATTATCATGGTGGGAATTGGTGGATTTTCTATTCTAAGTGCAAGCCTAAATTAGACAGGATATGTACATCTGAGTAGGAATCAACTCCTGCCTCTCTTGGGTTTTTTATCCAGATTCATAATGAAATCAATATTAAAAGCTATTTATACCTTAATAGTATTATATATATATATATATATATATATATATATATATATATATATATATATATATATATATATATATATATACACGCACACACACATACATACACTGCCAATTTCCTTGTTATATCATTAAAAATGTAGAAATGACATCATATTTTTTTACAATTATGAAGGAGTGACGTGGATAGTAAAGGCTAGGCTCCTACTTTTACGATAATATCAAAGTAATAAAAGCTTAATGCATATAGGAGGCCTATACTTACTCATATCTGATACCCATGATAGGTTTTGATGTAAAGGTCAGCCTTATATAGGCCAATCATAAATTAGTTTCAAGTCATAGGTTTATAATAATAATTTTAAAATTATATAGTATCAATTCTTATGAGATCCAGAAATGAAAGTATAAAGGATTAGCCCTTAAAATAGACATGTAGGTTTAATTATATTGGTTCTGATTCTTACGCATAACATTATGACAGCGACGTAACGTAATTTTTATAACGGTGTTACGTAAGTGTGTGTTATGTGTGTTTGTAGGCTGATGGCTATTCTTGATCAAGTTGACAGTTTACTGATTAACGTCAAATGAGGCTTCCCTTTCCAGCCCTATGTATGACGTCATGATAGATAACGGGCGACTAATCGGGACATGTTTTCCCTTTTTCATTTTTGAGATTGGAACAGATATTTATAGAATTCGATTATGTATTTACTTAGTTTTTAGTATGATTATTTGAAATAATTAAAAGAAAAGAAAAAAAAACACTCAGTGCAGACCTCCGCCATGGCAGCATATTTCTGAAAACTATATTGCCTTTCCCAGAATCAATTTAGACCGTAGGCGAATTTGAAGTCCGTGTGACAACCATGTGCAAACTTTAGGTTAAGGTTAGGGTTAATATGGTCGATCTTTTGTTCAACATTGACTTTGACCTTTGACCTAGGACTTTCAAAATTGAATCACTTCTACGTCTTAACGTAACAATAAATACCTGAAAGTTTCACGACTCTACAGTATAAGTACGATTTTAGCCAGGAAGTTCTTCACAAAGAAACAGACAAACAGGGACGAAAACAAACCTCCAAACTTCGTTGGCGTAGGTAATAAATGAAAATAGTATATACCTCGGATAACAGATTAACATAATATTTTTAGTTACGGGGAAACTGTCACACTGGCTCATCATCTGTTCATGGATTGGTAGTGTATGATATCGCTTGCTAAATATCAATCGGACTCCTTGTTTGGATGATTCTATCGTCGATTGTCTGCTTACCGTAAGGGCTAAGCAACAAGATGATAGAAAGGCCTCTTTAGTGCTTGTTCGTGATTCCAATAGTCTAAACGATGTTACTAAGTTCTGTTTCTGTTCTGCTTAAGCTTCGAATTTCGCCTCGGAATCAGGCTGAGTAAATCGTAAGTGAAGCTACTCACAGGTTTGGGTGGACGTTAGCATGCATCGACTTTTCTGTTGTTATGGCAAGTGAAGTTGGTTCTCCAGCTGGGACGTTTGATCATACCTTGGTTTCATAGTAATTAAGACTGAGCAGTCTGTCTGTGATGTGGCGTACTTATGGAAAACACACACAGATATATATATATATATATATATATATATATATATATATATATATATATATATATATATATATATATATCCCCTATATAATAAAGAACAAGTTTGTCAATACATATATATATATATATATATATATATATATATATATATATGTGTGTGTGTGTGTGTGTGTATAATATAATATATACATATATATAATATAATGTATATTTATATATTTTTTACTTTTTATTTTTTCCGGTCACCCTCAGCGGCATTGCCAGACTTATAACTGCTCATTCTCCCCTTGTCCATCGGGAAGGGAAAGAGGAAGTAGTCACACCCTAATGAGAGAGGTTGCTTGTGTGTGCATATTTATCTAAATTTTAAGCCACTATTTCTGACGCTTTGCATACATTATAGTAAGAGTTCCCACAATTAGGTCCCGTGACCATTTTTCCAGGACCAAGGTTTGAACGTTGATTTTAGTCAATTTGAAGAAGCTGAATAAAATTAGCTGGGGTGAACCTCGTGCAAAATTTATCATATACATATATAAATATATACACACGTGCGCATATATGTATATATATATATATATATATGTATGTATGTATATATATATGTGCGTATAATATACATATATATATATATATATATATATATATATATATATATATTTATATATAACGTATAGTATATATATATATATATATATATATATATATATATATATATATATATATATATATATGCACGTGTGTGTATATATGCATATATATATGATAAATATTGCACAGTTAGACGTGTTTTTCATATTCAAATAAGCCATATATTATAAACCTCCTAATATCTGGATTCTCTCTACCTCGGGATCAGAGACCCAAGGGGGAATCAACTCTGGCCAGCCGGGGAATCAAACCTGGGCCCAAGAAATTGAGATAAGTGACATACTTTCTAGCCACAAAGAGAGATAAAAGTTGATGACAATTCTCCCATGCAATCAGCTTCTGCATCTACAAATCATTGTGGCTCTGCTAATATGATGAGTAGATTACCCTTTTTGCATCCAAGATTCTACCTGGTCCATATCCACGATGCCTACGAAATTAGAAAAGGAATAGTATAGGTAGTGGACAATTTAGAGCTCTAGGGATTGTTTTTAATTTTCTTATAAACTCGTAATTTTCTTATAAACTCGTTGGTTACTATTCTTTCATGTCTCCCTGGAAACAGTATAATTGAAATGCTAATATCAATATTTATTCATGCAGGTATCATTCGCTCTGAAACAAAATATCTCCTCATTGTAAGTCGATGAGGAAAGGCTATAAATCTCTAGATTAGTCAACATGTGTGGATACTTCGATGATTCTTGCAACACGAAAAGAAAATGAAAGTAGAAAACTTGGTTAGTTGTATTATCTGATGAGGGAAGTTGATGTTTGGCTGTTTATGATTCATATTCTATTTATTATAGGTTCTGCAAAGTAGAAATGGATTAAGAACCTCCGAACTTCCAAATATCATACTACTTTCCCAATCAGCAGAGCTAAGCATAATAGATTAGCAATATAATTTCATTCATATAATCCGATGATGTACGAAATATAACTTCCTGGAACAATTTCCGCAAAGGACAGAATGGGAAAGAAATATACTTTGAAGTTTAAAAGAAAGGCCCTCTCTCTCTCTCTCTCTCTCTCTCTCTCTCTCTCTCTCTCTCTCTCTCTCTCTCTCTCTCTCTCTCTTTTTGGTGGATATACGAGGTGCCTCACACTGAGAGACCTGGGGGGAACCCAAACATAGAATAAGGCAATACGGAATAAGGTAAGTCTCTCTCTCTCTCTCTCTCTCTCTCTCTCTCTCTCTCTCTCTCTCTCTCTCTCTCTCTCTCTCTCTCTCTCTCTCTCTCTCTCTCTTATATATATAGATAGCTCCCGAAGTGAGCATCGACCCATGATAGTGTTATCCGAGTCACACTTGTCGTGTAATGATGTCAATGGACTGATACTATATTCTACGGGGAAATAATGAGACACCTGACGGCACTGCCATTAAGGGACCATGCCAATTAACGCTAAGGAAGTACGCCTCTAAAGAGGTTTTATAATTTCTATAGTAAAATAAATATGTTAAGTTAGATTTAATAGTTCTTTTAATGGATTGAAATGTTCTTTCAATTGCGTTTGTTTTAATATTGTCTTGATATTTTTTTAGTTTTAGGAACTAAATAAAATTGTGGGTTACTTTGTCTTATTGTGTAACGTTTATTTCACCTTTATTTTAGTTTGCAATGCAATTTGGATTTTGCCTAATCTACAGTTTCCTTTGAGACAGTCAATTTGTAATTTTGAGATGTTTAAAGTTTTCGGATTCAAAGATATTTTTTGAGATTGCTTTATTGTTAAGTTTTATTTACGGTATTTTTTATATTGAAAAGAATATTTTGAATATTTTGGTTCGTTAATCAAACTATTTTCTTTGGTTATGTGGAGCCGAAAATTTAATCTTAATTGAATCAAATAACAACGTCTAAGCATGATAATTTTTTATTAGAGATCTTACATTAAAGTGGTTTGATAGGTAGTCAGTAATTGGTTTAAATAGTAGTGACTAAATTCCCTGGAAACAGATGGAAGAACATACCTGATTTATTTGTGGATAACTTTTGTTTATTTCAAATAATACTTTAACTGCAAGCATTGTGAGATGTTTGGTGCATTCATATTTTCAAGCACATAGTCTCTTTCAATTAAAAAGATTTTATTGTTCAATATTTGAAAATTCTGTATCACCAGCAGTGAACTGGACAATTTCAGCAGGGTAACTAAACAACGCAAAAGCAGTTATTTGTTTACTTTAACTACCGAGTAATACAGTGTAAATGAATTCCTTGTGTTTGTATTTACTGGATTATTCTATTAAAGGTTCTATAAGCTCTAATAAAAACACAATTGATTACTGTCAGTGTAGCAATATTAACGTCCCTTGTTTCATTATAATGCATTCCACTGTCATTCATTGTTCCTGAGGCCTAAACATTATCAGCACACATTCAAAAACGTTTATTGAAGTAACAAGCTAATATCAACTATTAGTATCATATTGGCCAAAAAAAAAACCATTGAATATATTCCTGCAATTGTCACCCTTATGCGACACCTTGTAGGGCTATAAATACCAGTGTTGTCTCTAAATAAAGAGTTGTATGGGAGCCCCATATCGTCACATTGGTGATCCCTAACGAGTGCCTCCAACTCCCAGCTCTGCTCCACTTTCTGTGCCGTATCCACAGATGATCCCCATCACCGACGCCGTTTCGCATCAAGGGCGTGACCTGCCCAAGCATTAAAGCAGAGTACTTCATCGCTGCAATCTCCTGAAAACATTTTCCTAGAAATCTTTGCTTAGTGAGTGAAGGGACACCTCCATACAGTATGATGCCCTCAAATCATACCTTCTGGAGCAGTACATTCTGTCCACAACCACCTGTGTAGCAAATATTTTCAGCTCTCTGATCAAAAGGTGTCGATAGCCCTCAGAGAACTTATCAGTATTGCATGCGCTCAGTTTACTACAGACATTTCTCCTTGTGAAGTGATCCTACTTTGTGCTTGAACCTGTGCGATGCCCTTCTTGATGTTAATGGCATGACAGTAATTGATGGCTGTACATACATAAGAACTTTTTTTTATTGCTCTACCACTATAATAGTGTAAGATATACTTGAAAGGATATGGTAGAAGATTGCTCCCGAAGTTTTATTTGGTAGAATGGGTTCAACTAGAGCTCTTTCAAGATGTATGTACCTACTGTATTTTATTCAAGTAAGTTTTTTTAAGGTTTTTGGTATTATGATAGAGAAAAACTTACACCATAACTCAGGTTTACTTGATAATCCATTACAATATATTTAGTTCATATACTAGCTTTAGGTAGTAATAAAGAAAAAATTGTTTTTGTCAATGTTATTGATTTCGTTAATCTTACATTTTACACTCACTGTCCCAGAATTATCCAAGAGTATGTTCAGTTGGTTAAACTGACCTGTGGTTATCGACACGCTGGCTACGTTATAAATCTCTAGCGAAGTGATACATATATATATATATATATATATATATATATATATATATGTATATATACATATATATACACATATATACATACATACACACACACACACACATATATATATATATATATATATATATATATATATATATATATATATATTATACTACACTATACTACAGTATATACTCGTACATTATGGAAGAAGAAGGGGAGAGAGAGAGAGAGAGAGAGAGAGAGAGAGAGAGAGAGAGAGAGAGAGAGAGAGAGAGAGAGAGAGAGAGAGAGAGAGAGAGATTCTGTAAAACAACTTTTAATGAGAAAAATCGGAACATTTAATTAACTAACTTTTCCCCATCCTCCCCGGACGTAGTTAGCATGACACTTTTTTACACTGCAGTTTCCCTATATACTTAGTCTGGAGAGAGAGAGAGAGAGAGAGAGAGAGAGAGAGAGAGAGAGAGAGAGAGAGAGAGAGAGAGAGACTCTTTAGCCATGGTAAGCAGCTCTTTTAGGAGAAGGAGACTCCAAAATCAAACTTCTGATCTCTAGTCTTGGATAGTGCCTTAGTCTCTACACCGTGGTCTTCCACTGTCTTGGTTAGAGTTCTCTTGCTTGAGAGTACACTGAAACATATGCTCTTTTCATTGTTCATTTATGGAAGATCTATTTTAACAAAGATAATTTATATTGTTATTCATTACTTCTTATATCCTATAGAGTTTATTTCCTTATTTCCTTTCCTCACGGGGCTATTTTTCCTGTTGGAGCCATTGGGCTTATAGCATCCTGTTTTTCCAACTATGGTTGCAGCTTAGTAAGTAAGTAATAATAATAACAATAACAATTATAATTATAATTATTATAATTATATTTATTATAATTATTATGATTATTATAATAATAATTAAAATTATAATAATAATAATTATGATAATTATAATAATTATAATTATAATTATTATGTAATATTGTTTTGTTATTATTATTATTATTATTATTATTATTATTATTATCATTATTATTATTATCATTATTATTATTGTGGATTTGAAAAAGACTTTCAGAACAAAAAAATTAGCCCTTCAAAAAGAGCAATGTTATCATAGGCATGCGTTTGTGTTTCTATATATACTCTATATACGTACATATATATATATATATATATATATATATATATATATATATATATATTTATATATATATCTATATCTATCTATATATATATAT
The DNA here is from genome assembly GCF_036898095.1 of Palaemon carinicauda. Classification (NCBI taxonomy): domain Eukaryota; kingdom Metazoa; phylum Arthropoda; class Malacostraca; order Decapoda; family Palaemonidae; genus Palaemon; species Palaemon carinicauda. Next base: position 294,038,003 of record NC_090725.1, on the reverse strand, counting down.
ATATATATATATATATATATATATAAAATTATCGTAATGTTTAACTCATCTTTTTTATAAGCTGGGAAAAGAATTTCTTGAGACAGTAGTTTTTATCTTGAATTTTTTAACATAAAAAAAAAAAAAAAACATTACGGTGAGGCATTTTTTTAAAACCTAATTTTACACATTTTCAAAGAAAACTAAAAGACACGCTGGGAACATGAAGATTCTATTAATGATCTCTAAATTGATCTTATTCGTAATTAATCCTAATATATTAGATCTCATGTGAACGTTGGTATCCATGTGAGGAACCGGTTTCCCTTTCTCTCTTTCTTCTAAAGAAAGGAAAGAGAAAGAGGACCTTTGATTAAAAATATTTTCATATCAAACCACTGAATTGGAGAGAGGTCAGGCAAGTTTATACATGGGATGAACCTTAATAATGAAAAGTTTTGGGAAAAACTTTTAATATGAATTAATTTGAATGTCTAATGCCAACTATCAAATTAGCAGTAATTCCGCAAACTGTTGGCCTCTATAATATGAATAGTTTTGAATATAATGAGCGTGTCAGTAACCCCTCATAATGAAGTTTTATTATATGAAAATATGCTAAAAGGAGAATTAACTCTGCATGATTTTTTTTTGTTAAGTTTAGCTAAGGAATATTTGACATTTTATTCTCAAATGAGAATGTTGAATCTCCATCTTTGTTTTTTTTTTTTCGACACTGTGAAAACTTTTATAAGAAATTATATGTCACTTAAGTACCTTATGGCTCTTACATAGAAGAGAGTGAAGTTGACTTCACATTTCTTTGACACATCTGATTCATTTTGTCAGGACCTAGGGTTTAGTTTTCTCACAATTCGACTTTACGGTTACTACATTAACATGAATTCTGAATTTTTGTCGAATTTTAATAATCTGAAAAATATATCAGTGTTTAGGTGTTTTGAGATGATGAAATGGATACAAAATTAGAGCACAATATTTTCAAATCCAATGACCAGTTTTATTGTTGCACATCTTGTTGCATTTTATAAAATGCTAATCATTGTGCTAGAAGCATGTTTGTATAAGCCATTTTAATTTCGAGACAGACTATGGGGTTTTAGAAATTCCTTGTTTTTTTTTTTTTTTTTTTTTTTTTTTGAAGTCTGTCCTAGGGTTTCCTACCAGCGTTATTTTCAGCAAAACCTACTAACTATGGTCAGGATAACCATTTTGCAGCTTGAATTGCTCTATTGGTGGGCAAAACAGGTTTTATAAAGAAAGGCTCTGTTGTTTGAGTAAGTCACCCTAGGTTTACCCTCCACGGCTATTTTCAGAAGACTTCTCAACCATGTCCTGGATAACGTTTTTATAGCTTGAGATGCTCCATTGGTTGACAAAACTTGTTGCGTAAATTCAATGTTGTTTGTGTAAGTCACCCTAGGATTTCCCACCACTGCTATTTTCAGAAGACTTCTCAACCATGTTCAGGATAAGCTTTTTGTAGCTTGGGGTGCTCTAGCAGTCTCGAGGACGCTTTCAATGCCAATTTTGATATTTTGAAAACAAACATTTATAATAATCAGATTACCAGAGCATTTTGTAATATAGTGGCTAGAATCCTGGATATATATATCGCTGTACCAACCGTGTTTCACACAATTGTACATAATTCCTTTTGTATATATTATGCTTGTATCTTCGCTCTTCCCTCGCACTAAAACGAACATGAAAATTCATGTCTGGTTTTTCCTCTGTAATATTGTCTGTCTTGTGAACTTGTTATGTCCTATTGCCTTGAAGTTTTGTATATAAGGAGATTGTTCTACAATAATATAACTCAGTCGATTGCTTCCTGCCTTTGAGTTCACAACCCTCTCTCGGCTCCGTCACATTGGTGACCCCGGAAGTCGACTCGCTCCCACTGCCTTCCGCCCCCACCTCCCTCGCCCCTCCATCGTTAATACTATGGCGGACTCTACTATAGCAGTTGGGGCTGCGGCCGCCCCATTGAAACTTTCACCGTTCGCCAGGGGAGAAACATTTGCTTGGTTTCAGCGCGCAGAACTCCAGTTTTGCATCAACGGCGTGACTCGCTCAACCACCAAAGCAGATTATGTTCTCGCGGCGATACCCGAGGACACCTTCCCGGAAATATCCGACTGGCTTTGTGAACAAGGAGACACGCCAATAGCGTATGACGTCCTCAAAACATACCTTCTGCAGCAGTACTCGCTGTCGCCAGCCGCCCGTGTAGCAAAGCTTTTTCAGCTCTCGCAACAACCGTTGGGGGACCAAAGGGCTTCGCTTGCCCTCAGGGAAATGACCAGTATCGCTCGCCTTCAACCTGCCGCAGACGGCTCTCCTCGTGAGGTGAACCTACTTCGTGCCCTTTGGATACGCCGTTTACCCGGACCTATATGCGCTGCCATACCCGATGTCGATAGTTTACCCATAAAGGACTTGATGACCAAAGCCGACGCCCTTATGGACAGCCACTTCAAAACCTCCATCAACGCCTCCACCCCTGACGAAGAGGATGCCTATTCAACGTCAACTGAAGCTGACATCAATGCCGTAGGACATACACGCCCACACCGTGACGTGCCGAAGCAGAGACAAAGCCGCCCACCACCCACCAATCGCTCGCGCCCCAACAAACGACTTCTACAGCCACATACTACCTCCCATCCGCCGCAGTTTTGCTACTACCACTAAAGATTCGGGGCAACTGCGAAGAAATGTGCCGAGGAATGTCAGTGGCCAAAAAACGTGTAAGTAGGCCATCGCTCGTGGCGGTGGCCTCCCGTGTTTCTAATCTTTTCTTTTTACAGGATGCAGGACCGGGCGTGCGATTTTTGGTAGACGCGGGTGCTTGTCGTTCTCTTTTGCCAAGGAAACTCTTCAAGACACGACGTAGTCTGTCTACATCTGCCGACGTCCGCTTGGTAGCTGCCAATGGATCTGCGATACCCACCTACGGTTACGAGAACCTCACATTATCGTTCGGAAACGGTAAATTCAATTGGAAGTTTCTCGTTGCTGACGTCACCATGCCAATCCTCGGTGCGGATTTCCTCTCTCATTTCCACCTTCTGGTCGATGTCCCCCACCGACGATTGGTCAACGCAGACTCACACTTGTCGACACCTCTTCAACCCGCCCCCTCTAACCTCGCTCTCCACATTAGCGCACCCACGGATGCCTACGCCCACCTCCTCACGTCGTACCCGGAAGTTTTCCGTCCAGAACTTCGCCAAACGCCCATGGTTCCTGCCAAGCATGGTATTTATCACCATATCAAGACGACGGGACCCCCAGTCTTCGCAAAATTCAGACGTCTGGGACCGGAACGATTGGCAGCCGCCAAACAGACGTTCGCCGAAATGGAGAAAATGGGCCTTTGCCAAAAGGCCTCCAGCCCATGGTCGTCGCCCTTACACATCGTTCTGAAGAAAGACGGCTCCCTCCGTCCGTGCGGGGATTACAGGCGCCTGAACATGCAAACAGAACCGGATCACTACCCCCTCCCAAACATTGCCGACGTGACCTCCTACCTGCACAAAGCAAAGGTTTTCTCTACGCTCGATCTCCTGAAGGGGTATTATCAGGTGCCTATGAACCCAGAAGACATCCCTAAGACTGCCATCACCACTCCGTTTGGTACATACACCTTCAATTACTCCTGTTTTGGCCTTCGTAATGCTGGGGCCACGTTTCAACGTCTCATGGATGGCATCTTAGGGGACCTCCATTTCTGGGTATGTTATGTGGACGACATACTTGTGTTCTCCTCCTCAAAAGAGGAACACCTCCGTCACCTGCGCATCGTGCTCGACCGCCTGCAACAAGACGGCCTTGTAGTCCGGTACGACAAGTGTACCTTTGGCGCCAACGAAGTATCGTTCTTAGGGCACCGCATCACTCCTGAAGGTGTCCACCCCCTCCCTGAGAATGTAGCAGCCGTTCAGAACTTCCCCGTGCCCTCGACCGTCAAAGCTCTGCAGGAATTCTTGGGCATGATCAACTATTATCACCGTTTTCTGCCAGCCATTGCCGCCACTCTTGCTCCCCTCTACGCCTCCCTCAAGGGCAAGCCGAAGGACCTGAAGTGGGGTCCCCTTCAAGAAGCAGCCTTCTGCAATGCAAAGAAGGCCCTATCAACTGCTGCGGCTCTCACTTTTCCTATCCCACACGCCCCTCTCCTTCTCTCCACCGATGCCAGCGACGTCGCTATTGGTGCAGTACTCGAGCAGGTGGTTAAAGGCTCGCCCCGCCCATTGGCCTTCTTCAGCAGAAAACTGTCCAAGGCAGAATCGGGTTATTCTACCTTCGATCGAGAATTGCTGGCGGTGCACTTGGCTGTCCGTCACTTTCGCCATTTCTTAGAAGGTACGCCCTTCGTCATTCGCACAGACCACATGCCTCTGGTGCACGCCTTCACTCGACAGTCTGACGCCTGGTCCGCCCGTCAACGCCGACATCTCTCCGCCGTGGCTGAATACAATTGCACCCTTCAATACGTCCCTGGGAAAATGAATCCCGTTGCCGATGCCCTGTCAAGAAACACGTTGGCTGCCGTTCAACTGGGATTGGATTACAACGCCCTGGCTGAAGCCCAACGACAGGATCCAGAGTATCAAGCTTGTAGGACATCCTGCACGTCCCTCCGTTGGGAAGACTTTCCCCTCGAAGACTCCAACACCACCCTCCTCTGTGACGTCAGTACTGGTAGACCGTGACCTTGGATTCCTGCTCTCATGCGCCGACAGGTGTTTGATTTCATTCACGGCCTTTCACATCCCTCGTGCCGTTCTACTGCACAGCTGCTGAAGGCAAAGTTCATTTGGCACGGCATTTCTAAGGATGCTAAGGATTGGGTCCGCGTCTGTACTTCTTGCCAAACTTCCAAAGTACATCGACACACGGATTCAGGAGTGGGCACCTTTCCTCAACCTCAGCGTCGTTTCCCACACATTCACGTCGACGTTGTCGGCCCCCTACCCACATCACAAGGACATCGTTACCTGTTTACCGTCATCGACCGCTCCACTCGTTGGCCTGAAGCCATTCCCATGGAAACTGCAACGTCCGCCTCATGTACATCTGCCTTACTCTCTGGATGGATTTCAAGATTCGGTATCCCTGAGCATATTACTTCTGACAGGGGAACCACTTTCACCTCTCAATTGTGGACGTCATTAGCGAATCTCCTGGGCATCCTCGGCTCCGTCACATCGCCCTAAGTACTAGTATCAAAGTAAATATGCTGACTTTAAAATAAATTTAGTATCAGAAAGAAAGCCACAGCAAGAGGAGAGGAATATAATTACTTTAAATATAGCAAACTGCCACAAAAGAAGATGGGTATCTTAAGAGCATGGAGACATTTCTAGATTGGACAACAAATCAAAATCTTATTGTGTATCAAATCTAAAACCCAGTTTATTGAGCTAAATATCAAAATTGAAGAAAATCAAAAGTAAGAAGGGTTACAGTTGAAAGAAAGCTTCCAACTCGTGGTCGTTTGATTTATCAGACAGACAGATTTTAATGGTTTTAAGTTTTCAACAAGTAAAGCATTGTCATTAATTTCTGTCGCATTTGTGTCATACACCCAGACCTTCATTTATATTAAAAAGACCACTGTAATCCGTGTTAAAGAAATGTGATTTCTGGGTCTAACCTTCGACAGAAAGTTGACTTGTCTTGCATCTCAAGAAACTAAAAGTTAGATGTTTAAGGATTTTAAATATTTCAAGTTTTGCCCTATACACCCTGTGCAGCAGATCACCAGACTCTCCCAAGACTCCATGAAGTCCTTATTGTATCCAAAATTTCATATGGATGAAATATAATTTTTTCAGCCTCCCTTACAAAGTTGAAGATTTTAAAATCCATTCATCTGTTGGCGTCAGATTAGTTACTGGTTCTTTTAGTTCATGCCTCATCCCTTGTTTGTTAGTTGATACAGGCGAGTGTTGGCCTCTGAACTTGTATCGCCAGTCTACTGTACTGTGATTATATATTGGTATAGGTTACAGAGGCTTCACAGTGCTTTTAAAGTGCCTATAAATAGAATTTAATTTCCTACAATGAGGCTCACTGTACTGTACATCCCCAAACGTATTATGGATTCAGAATGAAAAAGCTTCTTTATATCCAGAATCTTAAGTGAGGATACTACCTTTTAAATTATCAGTTATCATATCCCTGGAAACTATCAGAGATTGCCTTCTGTATCTTTTTTTACTGGCTCTAAAGGCAACATTGTAAATGTTGAAATTCGATTTACCTTTTTGGAACATGCACAAGCACATAGGGATACTGGATTTATATTTATGGACGGCTCCAAATCCTGTGTTGGCATTGGTTTTTTTGTGGTGTACAATATATCTTTTAGTTGTAAACTTGCTCTCCCTTTAGCATAATCTATCTTTACAGCATAATTGTATGGTGTTCTGACTGCCATTGAAAAGATAGCAATAATGAAAGAGGATTTTACAATTTTTATTAATGCAAAAATTGTCTTGCAGTCAGTGACTGTTTTTAATTCTAGTTTAAAATTTTTTAGAGTGGGTATATCTTTGTTTAGTTTTGCTGGATTCCAGCTCATGTGGGTGTGCCAGGAAATGAAGAGGTGGGCAAAGTAGCAAAAGAGGCTGTAGAAAAATTACTTTCTGTAAGATATCTACTTCCGTGTAATGACATTTTGCCTCATATCCAAAGATCTTTTAGTGATATTTGGAGACATCATTGGAATTCTTTGGATCATGTAAATATGGTATGCCTTGAAGGGGTGAACTGCCCTCTGCCGCCTAAGAATTTGGCACTCTTGTTTGACACACGAGTTCTTAATGACTGGCAGGTGCTAACCCTTCTGTAATGATTGCTTTATTCCCCTTACTATTAGGCATACACTGATTGAGTGTCACAGTCTTGCAGATCTCAGAGAAGTTATGTATGATACCAGTAGCATTCTAAGTACATATTGGAACGTTATTTTTAAAGGTGTATTCAATCTTAAATGTTTTATAATTGTTATTTATTTATTTTTTTATCTTTCATGTTTTTTTCTCTAAGTTACCAATTCTTAATCATACTCCGATCAGCATAAATGACCATTGATGTTATGATGCCAGATAATTATGTCATTCATTCATTCATTTCAAGGTGCCTGATATTTGCCAAACATTGCATATAATGGTGACTGCAAAGTCGAGTTCTTTGTCCCAGTGATGCTTTCGTTAACTACACCTTATGAGGGGTGAAAGACTTTTTTTTCCAAACTGAATTATTATTATTATTATTATTATTATTATTATTATTATTATTATTATTATTATTACTACTTCCGAAGCTACAGCCCTAATTGGAAAAGCAGAATGCTATAATCCCAGGGGCCCCAACAGGGAAAATAGCTCAGTGAAGAAAGGAAACAAGGAAAAATAAAATATTTTGAGAACAGTAACATCATTGAAATATATATATTTCCTATATAAACTATATGCTATTTTTTAGTCTCTGAGGTTAACTTATGACGAGGTGACAGATTTAGTTGTATATACTAAGCATGAAATCCCAATTCTTAGTGATCACTCATGGGTAACTTCAGGAAAAATGGAATGCCAAGAAGATAAGATCACCAAGACATTGGGGCCAGTATAAAAATTTTGCGTATGAGATAAAAGCAGCCTATTAACATAAAAAAATTCCTGTTAACATAAATATGTAAAGTTTTACAAATGCAATATTGCTTAATGAAGCCATCTTATGGTTTTCCCCAGTGCTATTTTCGGTAAGATTTCTCAACTCTAGCCAGGGGAACTTTCTTGCATCATGAGATGCTTTATTGTTTAAAGAAATTAGAAATGCAATATTAATTGAGAAAACCCTACTAGATTTCCTCACCAGAACTATTTGAAGCAAGACTTCTCAACCAAGAACAGGGTAATCTTCATGCACTTTAGATGCTCTGTCAGGTTTAGAAACACAATGCGGTTTGAGTAATCCTTCTTAAGGTT
>NC_090725.1:294012500-294017500 GCF_036898095.1 Palaemon carinicauda | reverse complement strand
TCTCTCTCTCTCTCTCTCTCTCTCTCTCTCTCTCTCTCTCTCTCTCTCTCTCTCTCTCTCTCAGCGTACTTACTCAGTAACCATGTGACCTTAAAATAGTAGAGTATATATCCTGAAACCCTTTTAATGGAGAGACTCTTGACTCGTCTGTCCATGTAACTGATTGTTCGGGTACCTTTAGTATAATTTGGCAAAACTCTTCATGTCCTGTACAAATAAAAGTCCCATGAACAAGCAGCCACATGGTAAGGTTAATTGATTGCTTGAGAGACGTTGTATCTTGAATACGCTACTAATTCTTTTGACACCGAAATAGGCATTTTACACCAATGATCAGTCTACACATGACATATAACAATTCTTGTTAAAAATAATATTCTGAAATTATATATATATATATATATATATATATATATATATATATATATATATATATATATATATATATTGCCCACTTATTGTGTGTATATATATATGTGTGTAAACTTGGATGAATATATAAATATATATATATACATATATTTTATATATTACATATAAGATATATAGATATATATATATATATTATTTATTTGTACATTTGCATGTATATATATTTTATACGCATGTGTATATATGTATGTACATATATATATATATATATATATATATATATATATATATATATATTTATATGTATGTTCACACACACACACACACATATATATATATATATATATATATATATATATATATATATGTGTGTGTGTGTGTGTGTGTGTGTGTACACAGTATATTTTCATGAATATTCCCTAATTCTTTACTTTAGTAAAGCAGAGGTTTGTACTGTGTGATCGATCAGTGAACCATGACCACCCTTTTGTATAGAGGTACAGTAGTAGCAGTTACTGTGATTAAGTTTTCTGGGATAGCAACGTCACATCGACAAATGTTAAAATCTTATAGTGCCACCTACATTTTAAAGGAAATGGGCAAATAATTTTAAAAAGAAATATATACAATGAAATTGGGAAATAAATATAAAAATTAATATGCGGTGTTTTATATATATATATATATATATATATATATATATATATATATATATATATATATATATATATATATATATATTTACATGCACACAGTTTTCTTTAATTTTATGTTTCAGGGAACCTGGATAGATTCCCTTTCCTCCAATTATTTATTCATGTTTTTATTTTTTAATATTTGTGTTTTTTTTTTTTAAGTTCCAAAGGTCCACACTTTTCACAGATCTTGATGAAAGACCATTGATGGTTGTGGTTCATTCATTAATCAATTCTTTATTTTGCTTTTGGATGTTTATAGTTAATCCTACATATATAATGGTATTCTTATTATTAGCAAATTTTGGAAATACTTCTGATGTTTAATTTTTATCTAAAGTTGCCACAAAGATTGCGGGTGAAATAAGGCACACCCTCTGATGACGTCATAGCCAATCATGTTGCTTCCCACTTTAGTAGCGGTCTTAATACATCCCCTTACATATTTCCAACTATATTAACTAAAATATGTTGTCATCGCCGTTAACGTGGGAAACGTTTGGCTATAACGTCATCAAGGGGGCGGTGCTTATTTCGCCCGGAATCTTTGCTGCAGCTATATTGTGGTACAGGTTACTTTTCTTTTATATTAATTGCATTATGTCCAGGAAATACGGAAACCAGAATAGGGGAACGCTGAAGAGCTCTTCAAAGTTATCAGATGATTATAGTTTCATCATAATGGGAGAAAATTTTCGAATTAACTTTAAACGTACAAAATAGTGTATTGAAATCGTGAAATGTAAATTTTGGAGATTATTGAAAGCTCTGTTGGATAGTATTTCCTCTTTCTTGGAAAATTCCCTTTTGTAAATTGGATGCCAAAGGGAAAATAATGCCATTAAAAAAAAAAAGCATTAACCACTATAGTCCAGGATTACAATTGATGTAAACCTATGCAGACGAATTATCCATTTGACCTGAGTCATTATATAGATTCTTTGTGGAAAGTGGGTGATGGTGATGATGATGATATTATTATTATTATTATTATTATTATTATTATTATTATTATTATTATTATTATTATTATTATTATTTTAAGGACATGTGTTATTCAATGTAATGGAATTGCTCTCATGACTTCGTTGGCAAGAAGAGCTAATATTAGTTTATTTCACTTTAGCTTAAGTGATATTTTTTTATTATCTCTCAATATATGTTGTTTGCAGTCCCAGGGCCAACAATAATCATATTGAAGGAGGATTTTTTTTTTTTATAATTAGCTTCACATATTAATTTCTTTTCACTAATTGAATAAGAATTCAATGGGAAATTACTTAATTTAAGCTTATAGTTATTCGGTATAACGCCCCTATTCAAGGAATATTATATGTATCGGTGGCGTAAGAGGACCCACAAAATTTAATAGTTCTTGAGTACTTATATTCTCAAAGACTTGTACTGAGAATTTTGTAATCTTGTACTCGTTTTGTATATTTATAAAGTTAATTTTCCACTTTCAAACATAAATTACATTCCAATTTTCCCTTTGCTTTCTTATAAATCATTTTAAGCGTTGAACATTTTAATGTTTTGAACATTTTCCTCCTCAGTATTTATTTCTAAACTTGGTCGTATGCTTGAAATTCCGAATTCTTAAGTTTGGCTTAAGTCAGGTGTTTTTTTTTATGATAAAATCTGTAAAGTATTTTCATATGATTTCTTGAAATGTATTTCAGTATTATGAGAATGGGAGATTTCCGAAGTGCACAATACGCATAAAAGTGCTCTTAATTTACATATACCAACAGACATAGACAGTCCGTAACAAATAGATGTGAATTATTTTGATCGATGACTTTTGAATTTCCTTTTCTTATAAAGTATGAAAATAGAATTTTTTGGTTTTTATTTTTCCTCTAAAATTTGTCTTAACGTTTTTTTCATTTCCGGTATTAATCGCCGTTTTAATTTTCAATACTGCTTGTATCGAAGCATAAAATTTTCCTTTTTATAAATTATCAATACTAAAGTAACCTAAATTCAGATTTTAAATCTTCCTGCACCAACTAACGAAGGCGCTCAGTTGGGGTGAAAAGGAAAATCATTTTAGAAAGAAAATCTTTCTTAGGAAGGAACCCATCATAAATCATCTTTAGGCGGTAAATTTATAAGCTTCTTTTCAGGAAATCCACTAGAGTCTCAGTAGAAATCCTTTGAAGAGTCAGTTAGAGAAAACTCAAATGGATTTTTCTCCTTACAAGGTTAGAGTCGTCGGTACACTTCCCAAGATATCCGCTTGACATTACTAAAGGGTCTTTATAATAGACCTTATCTCTTGCACTCCCTTTCTAGCTTCTTATTCGGTTTCTCGTTTTCTTTTTTGCATCTCGCGCAACTCGTTTCCTTAGCGTTGAGTGACCTTCCGATCTCTTCGTTAGTAAACAAGCTGTAGAAATCAAATTTATTTTATTTATATCATAAAGTCTTATCCTCTTCCAGTAGAAAACTCTAAACCCTTATAAAGGTTTTTGCCGTAATCCCCATTACGGTGTTACCCGTAGCAACAGCCATTAGTTAAAGCGCTGCTGAAATATCAATCTTCTTCTTGTAATAGTTTCTTTTACTGCTTTTGTCTTCTGGGTTGTTTGTGTGTTATAGGATAATAATTATACTATAAGTTTGCCTCTTTTACGAGAAATTGCAGTTTTCATTTGTCTTAGTCGAGTTCTCTTGCTTGAGGGTACCTCGGTTACACTATTCTGTATTATTTCTCTTCATCTTGTTTACTTGTTTTTATAGTTTATAATGAAATATCGATTGTAATGTTGTTACTCTTATAAGAATATTTTAATTGCGTATGACTTCTTTTGTAGTTTGTTTGTTTACTTATTTCCTTTCCTCACTAGGCTATTTTTCCCTGTTGGAGCCCTGTGGCTTATGGCATCATGATCTTCCAATAGGTCGTACCTTAGCTTGCAATACTGATAAAACTAATAATAATAATGATAATAAAAGGATGATAATAATAATCAATAATTGAAAACTGATAATTGATAATAATAATAATAATAATAATAATAATAATAATAATGACTGTGCCAGTCTCAATGATTCATCTTAATTCTGTTCTTTAACCAATCAATTGAATTTTCCATCACCCCCTTTTTTCCTTGGCTCTAATTCGGTTAAAGCAGGCGTTATTATTATTATTATTATTATTATTATTATTATCATTATTGTTATTATTATTATTATTGTTATTGTTATTATCATTATTGTTATTATTATTATTATTGTTATTGTTGTTATTATTATTATTATTATTATTATTATTATTTATTATTTATTATGTTGGTTGTTTTCGGTACTTTACACATAACCTACCGTTCTCATATCACTAAAAGCAGTAATCATGATATTCTAATTTTTGTCATATAGGGCTAGAAAAAAACAACTTTTGTAAGTGAACCAGATGATAATCACGGGTCTTACTGACTTGGATTCGAATCTCACCACTGGAGAACAAGATTCTTTCATTTATTTCTCCCTTATATGAAAGGCTTTTGTGATAGGCATATCCAAAAGTTGTACTTAGGGTAATTGATGGTTGAGGTCCTTTTGGCTATTATTAATCCATATATATCTAATATATTCTTTGTAAGTCTTTCGATCTAAAATACATTAACCCTAAACTTCTAGGATGGGACGTAGGAACGTAATATCTTCCAGCTCAAGTAAAATTTATCAAGATTAAAGTTAACTGCAGTTTATTTTTTATCATAGATGGAGAACTCATTATTACGTCATTTTACTGTTTGGATTCAAAGTTTGTAGAAATGAACGTGTACGAATAGTATGAAGAGATAGTGGAGTTAAGAAATTATTTTGTCCTGGAAACATGCATATATTTTTCCTGTGTATATTTGTGCGTATATGTATATGTGCATGTATGTATGTATATAAAATGATTATGGGTATTTATATGTA
>NC_090725.1:294005000-294007500 GCF_036898095.1 Palaemon carinicauda | reverse complement strand
CTGCCAAGAAAGTATCCCACTCCGTGTAATGATTATCTACCTAACATCAAGAAATTGCTTTGCAATAAATGGCAACAGCAATGGGATAGTTTAGATGGCAATAAAATAAGAGAAGTAACAAATGTCATAACTCCTTGGAGGTATATCATGGGAGTCTTCTCTTTGTCGTCTCCGTATTGGTCACACTCGGTTGACACACGAGTTTCTACTGAAGGGCCAACACCAACCGTATTGTGACGACTGTTTGGTACCTCTAACAGTGAGGCATCTATTGACCGAATGCCCCAATTATAATAACTTGCGGAATAGATATTTGTTTGAGGCTCGAGGTGAGGGTGGCAGGTTCATCCTTGCCAAGATTCTTGGACATGATGTGTCCTACTATGAAAGTGGCATTTTTAGATTTATCTCAGAAGCGGGTCTTTTGAAAACTATCTAACTTTTATAATGAGATTCAACTTTTATGGTTTTAATTGAATATTCTTTAATTCTGTTATGTATATAAACTAAATGATATCGGCGTCAATGACCTTAGATGTCAGGATGCCTAAAAATATTAAATCAATAAAACAATTATAGTGCAGTAGTTAACCCCTTGAGAAAAGAAGAATGGTTTGGTAATCTCGGTGTTGTCAGGTGTATGAGGACAGAGGAGAATACATAAAGAATAGGCCTGACTCCTCAGTGTATGTGCAGAGAGAATGATCCAATGTAGCACCATCTGGCCAGTCAAAGGATCCCATAATTCTCTAGCGGTACATTTTTGTATTTGCTTTTTTCTTTTTTCAGTTTATTAACCAACTTTTCTAAAAATGCATACTTAACCGCCATTCTTCTTACAAAACCATGAAGCCACTCTTCAATTGCACTATTCGTGCGTGGCCAGTCACAACTATAAACTGACTATAGCTGGATTTCATAGCAGGGTTTACATTGTCGTCCACGTTGAACTACGCCTGCTTAAAGTAGCTCCAAAATTCGTCAGAAATTCGTCACATTGACCAAAATTGGACAAAAGGTAGCATTTGGATTAAGGTTGGGTTCAAACTACGGTCTTTCAATCAATTAAAATGAACTTGCAAGTTTGCTCATCCACTTTGCTAGTAAGGCAATAAACCATTGGCAACGTTTTTGTTAATTTTAACAAGGGCATGAATAAGGTATAGCTGCTTCCCTAAAGGAGGAGAATTAAAACTCCCATCGCAAAGCCATATTTAATAGTTTCTAACATGCTTTGATTGTTACACCTTGAGTAGGTTAGATACTGATGTCCTCACTATCATGAAGCAAAAATGCTTCTCCTCTCGTTGGTGTCGTCAAATCTCCATCATTTAAAGTAAGTTAACTAGAGTTTTCTAATGTGATAGCTATTGTTTGAGCGAAATTATTAGCATATAATTTATTATTACTTTTATCCTTATCAAATATAAAGTTTTTGTTATGATTAGATTCTTGGAGTCGACATTATGTCCTCTTCAAACGGATGTCGGCATTCAGCCAGTCGACATTATGACTGGTGTCATTATGTCCATGGGCATTTTGTTTGTTAATATATATATATATATATATATATATATATATATATATATATATATATATATATATATGTATGTATGTATGTATGTATATAAAGCATTTACAGTATATGTGGATATTTGTACACCTTTATATATGTAAATTATATATATATATATATATATATATATATATATATATATATATGTGTGTGTGTGTGTGTGTGTGTGTATTTATATTATAATAATAATGATAATAATAATAATAATAATAATAACAATAATATGAAATGTTTGTGTGTTTGTGCGAGTGCTTTTTATTATAGGAGTAAAATCATTATAAAAAGAGGAAGAGAAAAATTCCTCTTTGATCAGTAAGCCGTCTCGATGCACTGTATTTGGGGAGCAGTGCTACCAGGCTTGTTCCCTCTGGGAGATGAAGACGGAGTGAAGTTCCTGTTGTGTAAAAGTTTATTTGGTCCCAGGTGGTTGGCGAGGTTGACGGTAAGGCGAGGTGATGGATTGGATGTTCCAAGCAACGGACTCTGCCTTGTCTGTTTGGTATCGGGGACTGTTGGACGCAAGAAGCCTCTGTAGGATAGAAAACAAACGGAAATGTTAGGAATTATGTTCGGCACAAGTGCGTACACAGTTCTAAGTCTTTTCGATGTACTGTATATCTAGCCTTTTTAAAAATGATAAATGGAGAAATTAGTCCTTTTTATAAGTAGTTTCTCTAAGATGGCCCTTTTTCCCGAGTTGGTGGAATAGAATATAAAAGACAGCAAAAGTCCGTAACATTCTTTGTTTTGCTCTTATTCAATTTCCCTCCTACGTTTCTGCTTTTTATTATTATTATTATTATTATTATTATTATTATTATTATTACTACTCATAAAACAAATCTACAAATCTCTTAGTTGTAAGGCTAAGGAATTCCCATTAATATTAACTCTTACATTTTCCCAATGTAGATTTTTAAAAAC
>NC_090725.1:293980000-294000000 GCF_036898095.1 Palaemon carinicauda | reverse complement strand
ATACATATATATATATACATATATATACATATATATATATTTATATATATTTGTGTGTATACACTGAGATAAAGAATTGGGAAGATCAATGTCATTACTTACTAAAAGTGGCTAATTTAAATTACCTTTAATTACATTAATTATCTCTGTTTAAATCCAAACCTGGTTGGCTATTCCCTGAACTTTAAGGCTATTCGCGCTTTTAATAAATCTTCCATTTTTCTATGCTCTTCTTTTTCCTGGAATAACAATTATTATTTAATTTATATGAATTTTTTCATAAAAGTACCACTTGGTACATGTTAATGTTATTGAATACTGTGCAGTGGAATTATCAAAGAAATTGAGTTTACTTATTTTACTCTGAACGCCAACAGATCTTAATATATCAAGTGGCTTATTACCCATGCCAAGTAATCTAACACTGAAATTCTTCATTGGGAATCGTCAAGAATAGTGAATAGTTTGTGCCGAGATGTTACCGCCTTGATTGCTGGTCAATCCATAATGTTCTGGTTAATAAAAGGAGCTGATGCGGTTCAAGAATTCATATAAGACGTAAGTGATTCAGTATTAGCATGAACTTCACCATTTACTTCTCCAATATTAATACAATCATCATGTTAAGCAAAAAACGAATTGTGTCCGTATACCCGGTCAGATCAGGAAAATGATTAATACCGTTGGAAAGTTTTGTTACACGTAGGCTGTTGTCTCTGTTTCTCTGAAAACTTTATTTAACCGTAGGGACTGGGTTCATTTACGGAACTAACTCGGTTTCATGTCCGAGTTCCAATTTTCTGCAAGGTTCCCACTAATATTTCTGTGTTATGTATTTCCTATAACTGCTATTGTTGGCATCATTGGCATGAGAAACCACGTTGTTAATTGAATTGTCCATATTGAAATTAATCGAACGATTTAACTCCCCAGCCTAGCTTTCCACATAATTGTTTTGACAAGTCCTGCTTGCATCGTTACTGCATGCTGATATGTGTGTGCCTGAAAGGTCATATAATATGTTTCTAATCCCAACAAGAGTGGGATCTAAAATCATACATTTTTATTTTAGATTTCTTGACCGAATCAACGACTGTTATGCCAGTTGAATTTATGTCCAACTTCTTTATAATCTATCTGTCAATAATTGTGTCATTAGAACTGATTGTTATATCTTTGGATTTAATACGAATGAGTCGAGGATACCATTTATACTGGTTTCCAGCCAGCCACAAGCATTCGCATCAGAAATGCACTTTCTTTCCGCAATACTATGCGAATATGAACCGTCTGAATGACACATGTATTGCGAATTTGTGTCTGATGTATTACGAACAAAAGCGGGAAGCATTACGGAAGCCGTCCGGGCTATTTAAAAACTCTTTTATTGTTGTCTCTGCATTTTCAGTGAACATTATCTTAGTTTCACCACATATTCATTTTCAGTCCTACATTTCTGCTTCCTTTATTCAAATCTTCTGTCATCTATTGTAAATATATATGTGTATATATATATATATATATATATATATATATATATTTATATATACACATACATATATATATATGTATATATATATATATATATAATATATATATATATATATATATATATATATATATGTATGTCTATATATACTAGATATATTTGTGTATGGTATAAATAGTGATATATACGTAAGATAGCTTCATCTCCGTACCAGTTAGTTTTTATATTGTAACATATTCATAATGAAAAAATTGATAACAATATCATCTTCCTCTATTACAAATTTTATATCTAACGTATTGCAGTATAATGCCATACTTGAAATAAATATAGTGAAAGCATGCACACCAAGTCACTTTCCATTCATAGAATTTTACCTATCAAATTTAATTCAGAGCACTTATCTAAATTTCCTCACGATCAATAATGCTGTAAGAATATTAATTGAATTTTGCTTTCGGAATCGACTGGCTTTCATGTCTTCTTGGAATTGCTGTGTACAGGAGGGTCTTTTGAAATATTCTTATTAGGAGAAATGAGGGCATGCCATCATTAAAAAAGCAGCGTTTCCCTAACAACTTAATAATAGCCTTACTTCATTGATGTAAATTTCTATATTGAATTTGGATGTTATTGCCTTGGCAACCTATTTATTGAGCACGTTCCATGATATGAGACGCACAAGTTTTTTTTTTTATTCCTCCAGGAAAACATAAACCATCAAACATAGCCTCTGTAACATGGTCTACCACTGTCTTGGGATAGAGTTTTCTTGCTTGAGGGTACACTTAGGCACACTATTCTATCTTATTTCTCTTTTTCGTGCATTTTTTTTTTTAAGCTTTTAAAATTCATATATGAAAGGTCTAATTTAATATTGTTGTCGACCATGAAAATATACAAAATTTTCGATATACTTCTGAATGAGAAAGTTGTGTATTTTTTTTATCCTAAAACAATGAAAATGGATTATATTTAATATTGGTATTTAATGAACGATATGTTATACTAGTTCCACGACGGACAGCTTTGGAAATACATCTGAGAAAATTATTATGATGTTTGTATCCCCTTTTGCAAATACGTTACGTTGAATGATAATTGACGCGAGTCCTGTTCTGGCTCACTTTTATTTACAATCTTGGGTTACCGTTATAAAAAACGCTATTGGTTCGCAAATTATACGCTATGTATTTGGAATGCATTCTCGTAGTGTGGATGTGTTAGGTATACTATATATTCGGTATACATTCACGATACATACGTTCATTCCGTTACCAATCGCAATTATCTGTGGGTTGTGGATAAAGGACAAACACAGCGAATAACAGTGGATGTATTTCGTATGAATTAAAAATGTTTTGAGTATGAAATTCGAATGTGTTACGAACTCCCACTGGCAACCAAAATTTTGAGCAGTTTAAAAATCTGGGATCGAAAGAAACACCAAGTGCGGATACCTTTGGAACTTTTGCGGAGGTTGGCCAATTGATTTCAGCATGAATCACGAATACCGAGTATGTTTAGCGAATTTCGTTCGCCATTCTGTCCCAATTCACCATCAAGTCCTGTGGGACACGGCCTTTGATTTATCTATACAAACATAATCATCTTCATCCCAAGAGGAACCCTTATTAATGGATCATTTGTACAGCATGTCATTGATCAAAACCGTTGTATTTATTAATGAATGTCATTTTCTCTCCATCAACTTGAAAATTGAGTGAAAACCTTCACTTTGATCTTTAGATTTGCCGGATATTCCATGTAAAAAGTTTTTTTTTTCTTTTTTTTTTTTTATTATCTCTGCTTCAATTCCCTGCGTTCAGCTGACCATTAACTAACTTTTGAAATGGAACTATTGCTGAATTAGCATCAACTAAAGATACTACGCTGAAATCTGTAGCAATTTTGCTTTCTATTTATTTCTTAACTTTCTTTTTACCTTTAATACGCTGTCTAACTTCTTGTTAATTGAGCCAATCACATATGTTAGACGATAAGAAACTAGTAAAAACAAAACTTCGACGAATAGTGAAGATTTAAAGAAACAATTCAACAGTTGTGCAATTTAGACACACTTAGTCAATCTCTCTCTCTCTCTCTCTCTCTCTCTCTCTCTCTCTCTCTCTCTCTCTCTCTCTCTCTCTCTCTCTATGGTGCACAAAGAAAGAGGGCATCTAATATTTGATCAAAGGAAACAGATATCTAATAATGACATATTACTTGTGCGAAGAACTATCCGAGGAATTTAGATGCTTATTGTGTCAGTGAACTAACGAAAGTATATTCGGTCACAAGTAGGTCGCCGTTGTTGTTGTGACGGTGATCGGCAATTTCAGTCGTCCTCAGCATCGAGGAATTCTAATTCTTCTTATTTCGACTATCAGAATGTTAAGGGATACAGTTAAACACATCTTAAGTTCGTCTTGAGGCCACTTCTCTTCGTGGGGCGGGCGTATAGTTCTGAGCTGCCCCTAAATGTTATGGCGAGAATCATACCGTTAGTCATTTTGGTGATTATCCCAAATAGAAGACTTGTTTTTATCAAAATAGAGTTGAACTAACTACTCAATAAGGTATCTGGCAACGGATCTAATTTCTTGTCATTTAAGCTATAAATGATTATTGGTCCTATATGAGCGGTTGAACGACAAGTTAAGCTGGCTCTTCAATTAAGCATTGTTGATGACTCATCTTTTAGGGATTGGGAGGGGAACTTTGATTCAATGTCAGGAAATATTCCAGAATATATGCTGACAGGCTTCTTGAACTGACTCTTCAAATAAGAATGGTTGAGGGCACATCTTTTACGGTTTAGGAAGGGAAGTTTAATTCAATGTCAGCAAATATTCCAGAATGTATGCTGACAGGCTTCTTAAGCTGACTCTTCAAATAAGAATTGTTGATGGCACATCTTTTACGGTTCGGGAAGTGGAGATTGATTCAGTGTCAGCAAATATTCCAGAGTGTATGCTTACAGGCTTCTTGAGATGACTCTTCAAATAAGAATGGTTGATGGCACATCTTTTACAGTTTGGGAAGGGAAGTTGGATTCAGTGCCAGCAAATAATCCAGAATGTATGCTGACAGGCTTCTTGAGCTGACTCTTCAAATGAGACTGGTTGATGGCACATCTTTAACGGTTTAGGGAGGGAAGTTTAATTTAACGTCAGCAAATATTCCAGAATGTATGCTGACAGGCTTCTTGAACTGACTCTTCAAATAAGAATTGTTGATGGCACATCTGTTACGCTTCGGGAAGTGGAGATTGATTCAGTGTCAGCAGATATTCCAGAATGTATGCTGAAAGGTTTCTTAAAATGACTCTTCAAATAAGAATTGTTGATGACACATCTTTTACGGTATGGGAAGGCAAGTTTGATTCAGTGTCAGCAATTATTCCAGAATGTATGCTGACAGGTTTCTTTAGGTGGCTCTTCAAATAAGCATTGTTGATGGCACATCTTTTACGGTTTGGGTAGGGAAGTTTGATTCAGTGTCAGCAATTATTCCAGCATGTATACTGACAGGTTTCCTTTTCTTCCGATCTTATTCCTTGTTGCTCATCCATAACCTCTAACCAGTTCCCTATCGAGAGTGAGAACAGAAATTTCCCCACTTTTAAAGATGGTCCGAAATGAATCCGCTGAGATCTTGTACGAATAATCTTTGAGATGTAAATATTTTGGGGCTCCAAACATCTTATGCACAAAGACCTTATGTTATCCCCGTTTTTTTTGCGCATTATTCATTGAAATATTTCCAATGGCAACCTTTGTACGATTTTATTTTCCGACCAGGCACCCAAGATGTCGGCACTACTAACCTGTCGATATTCTACCTTCAACGATTGTGCCCATGACTAGTCGCTCGATCTGTCAATAGTATTTGTAGTTACAGTACATGTTAGATAGTCGAAGGATTCTTGACAGTTAGTCGAAGACTATTTTCACGTGAAAACCACATCCATCACAACCTTGTAATGACTGATCACTAGGGTTTTCAATTATAATATCAATATAGAATAGAGACAAGTCTTAAATTCGCTTAGATTTTCGCAATGATTTCAATACTTCGTGCTAAGCCAAAATTCCATATCCCGTTCCATTCCTTTTCATTCTCCACCCCATTCATCTTTTCACTAACAAAAGAACAGCTCTCTCTCTCTCTCTCTCTCTCTCTCTCTCTCTCTCTCTCTCTCTCTCTCTCTCTCTCTCTCTCTCTCTCTCTCTCTCTCTCATAAATGTATGATTATATAGAATTAGAGAAATGTCTTTGATTTTATATCTATTGAAAGTATATTTGGCAAAGCCGCTTATAGCATTCATATTCCACTCTCCACACGATCAAAAGAAAATATCTTGCTTTGAAATTAATATTACGTAAATCAAAGCGAAATATAGCAAATCTTCATACATACAAACATACATACCTGCAAGTTAACACGCGGTCTTATGTCCTTCAGAAGAGCTTATCCTTGCGCACACAACTAAACCACTTACAAATCACTATGAATGACTTGAATGCATGATAGAAAACTATTGAAACTTCGGATCTTTTTTTTCGTAAATATGTTTTAAATTGTGTTAAATTGTAAAGCTGGCATTATCTGTCATATCAAACGTAACATACGACTGCTTGTTATTTTTGTCAGGAGTTAGAACACATCTTAAAAAGTCCTTGAGAATTTAGAGAATATTTATATGCATAAATGATTAAAAGGAATTATATACTTCAATACGTTCATTATGAATTCTTGAGTTGGATCATAGTCCCAAATCCTTTAAATGGAGATGAATGTTTAATCTACTACTTGATATCTATGTAATGATGAGGAAAATAACTTATCCACCTACCTTCGCCTGTGTTGCTGAATTGATGATATTAACAAACGTAGCAAGAGCAGCACGTGTAACCATTTTGATCACCAAATAATGTAACGAATCAAGTTACTCGATAATCAGAGAAGTACAAATAATGGTGAATTTAGCATGTCGAGAAATTAATTTTAATTTCGTTTTTTTTTTCGGTAAACCTTTTACGAAAAGAGATGTTGAAAAAATAAACATTTGTGGTTGATATTTCTTTCCTCTATTCTACATCATTAAGAGCAAAATGTGACTCTCCAGGTTTATAAAAAATAAATTTATATCTATGGGAAGATTCTTGGGTAATAACAATTGAGGTGATTCGTCAGCATTTGAACCAATTAGTCTACTCGGTGTAAATTACTAAAGAAATTAATATATCATGCTACAGAGATCCAATTAACGAAGTAAAACTCTTCTATGTTGAAGGTTACAAAAGAAATGAACCTTTCAAGTTAGTTACCGTGTTCATTTTACGCTATTGATAAGCCATATTGAGAGTGCTAATGCGTGTATAACTAGGAAGAAATTAGCAGGTTTCGTTATGAATAGAATTAAGAAAAAAAATTTATGTCAACGTGACCATTAGATCACGTTGTATAAGGGCTATATGAGTAATAGCTAGCAATTCTATACGGCCTAACGAAAGCTGGGATTTTCAAAAAAAAAAAAAGAATCAGATCTGAAGAGCCGTGCTAACGCACGCATATACGAACACACAGACTGTTGCAGTTGTTCCTGGTTACCTTTTTTGATTTTGAAAAGAGAAAGTTGATCTTTTCATCATCATTTTCTGTGCGTTATGTAGAATTATCATATGAGATAACCAGAAACAGAACTGAGGCATTCTCGATACTAAGTATTTCCAGGGGCCGAACGGGAAAAATCAAAATCACAAGAAATTTGCGTTTGACAATTGTCAATTTTCAAACTCAAATTTCGGCAATATATGAACGAACTTAAAAACGTTTTGGTTGTAAATGTATATTCAAGTACCATTTTTAATGTAAAAAGAAGAATGTTTTTAAAAGACATTGAAGCAATGAAAAAATAGTACTTTGAGCTCTGGAGACCCTTATTATTATGAACGCCTCAATTGCTTTAAGGTGTACCAGAAGAGTTACTGTAATAATTACCTAGCATTTAGTAGATAGTATATGATGGGGTTGAACATGGCGTTAGACATGGCCAGCCAGTAGAATGCTAGGTACATATGTTGGACGTAAGGCCTGGTGCTCAGTTTGGGATGGTGATGCACGACGATGAAGTACACGTGGTATGGAAGCCAACACAAGGCGAACAGTCCCACTAGTAATGCCAACATCTGTACTACCTGGGGATGGATGCAAAAGAACAGTGTTTAACCATCTTCACAAGACTGAAAACCTACATCGTCTGTAGTACCTGAGGATGCAGAAAAGAAACATAGATAACAGTATCCGAACTTGGGATTAAAAGATATCTTTCTGTTCTTGGAATTACATGGAAACATTATTTTAACATACATGTTTGGCAAACATTAGATAAAAAACAGTTTATGCAATACTTATTCTTAAAAAAATACAAAGATTCATAAAAATATGTCTAGAATCCTACAGTAAGAAGTGAGATTTTTTTTTTTTTTTTTGACGTGTGATATTTACCAAGGACTTGGAATATGAATTGTTTAGAAAATATAATTCTGAGTTAAAAGAATATCACTCGGTTTAGGTGTTTCCTATTATAGAATGCAAATTTTTTTCCAGTTTTGTCTGTAACATTGACCACGTGATAAGGTGGGATGGCCTGCGTGCAAAGAAAGATTCGGAAAAACTATCTCATTCCCCCACTTCTTCCTCATGAGCTTCCCATTAGTCTGACTCTGTGTACCCTTACTCGTAAAGTCATTCATCCCAACATCCAAGTCATTAACACCTTCGTGATCTTTTACAGTATCTACAGTACTAGTTTTTAGCGTCGGTATTGGTAGATTTTCAATCACTATTTTTTCTTTGTCAGTCTCTCTTTGATCTTATTCTCCTCACTCTCATAAGACACGCGTTTCTATGCCAGATCATGACTGTCATTAACGTCACTTTTGTCCTCAGTTATACGACCTAATTTGGTAGGGTTAAGTTTTAGCGTTTCATAAGTTTCAACAGGGGCATAAATGCTTTTTATTTTTGAGTCGACTCCTTTGCTCTGTCACCACTTATAGATGGTTCTACTCAAATATTTCTACTACAATCACCAACATCCAGGTGTTTTATCACGCTTGCGTTTTGACACAATAGGGTTGTGGTGGCTGATGTGGTAACGTCCCTGACTGGTAAACGCTCAAACTCGTTAGTTTCTTTTGCCGCTGCAACCTCACCATCCTTGTGAGCTAAGGATGGGGTTTTTTGGGGAGCCTGTAGGTCTATCTGCTGAGTCATCAGCAGCCATCGCCTGGCCCTCCTTGGTCCTACCTTGGGTGGAGAGGGGCTTGGGTGCTGATCACATGTCTCTAGGGGATTGTCTTACTCGATTGGGCAATGTCACTATCCCTTGCCCCTGCCATTCATGAGCGCCTTTAAACCTTAAACCCGAAAACCCTTTTAACATTTTGATTATAGGCTTGAACGATAGTTGTACTATTCAGTAATGAAACATGTAAATATCAGCGGAAAGTCTTGAAAAATAACAGAGATACATCTTACACCAGCCATAACTACCGGCGTTCCGTGAGCATTCTTGTTTTATTTAGTTACTTTCTAATATATGTGGTTTTTCTTTCATTAAATATACTTTGAGAAATCGTAAGACTGTACATTTTTTATCGTAACATAACATGCGAGATTGTTTTTTTCTTCCATTTTACCGTTTTCATCGTGGTTAGTCTGCATTAAATAGAGCGATAAAAAAAATTTCTTTCAATCATCGTTTAGTAATTTTGAAAGGCCGAGATGTTGAAATATTAAAAGAGGAAGCCTTTAATTGACGAAGAGGATTAGAAGGAAAATCTCTCTCTCTCTCTCTCTCTCTCTCTCTCTCTCTCTCTAAGGAAGCATTCAATTGATGAAGAAGATTAGAAGAATAAAATCTCTCTAATATATATATAAATTATATATATATATATATATATATATATATATATATATATATATATATATATATATATATATATATATATATATGGGGTTCCTTGGGATGAGATAAATTGTCTCAGGGGTTCCTCAGAGTGACAAAGGCTAGGTTAGTAACCACTCCCTTAGACAATCATTAGCTGCTTAGCACTGTTAGGAACACATGTTGATATATGGACGATATCCGTGATACTGAAGCCTATTCTGAATTTTTTTAAATGAGACGCATTTGCACCGACTCGCAGCGGTGCCCTTTTAGCTCGGAAAAGTTTCCTGATCGCTGATTGGTTAGAATTATCTTGTTCAACCAATCAGCGATCAGGAAACTTTTCCCAGCTTAAAGGGCACCCCTGCGAGTCGGTGCAAATCTACCTCACTAAAAAGAATTGACTATAGTGCGTCTTTTGTCTTATCCTAGTGATGTTATCATGCACTCAGGAGCGATTTTAACCACTAACACACCTGTTAAGATTGGTAATATTTAGTACAATTGTTTTGATTAAAATATGAATTAAAACCGGATGTACAAGTAGATTACATTCAGTGATGCTAAACGGATTAAAAGCACCCAACGGTCGAAGGGTTAAGATAGTAATATTATTCTTAATAACAAAAGCTAAGGTACAACCCTAATTGGAAAAGCAGAATGCTACAAGCCTAAGGGCTCCAACGGGGAATTGTTGGAAGGAAACAGAGAAGTAATGACTAAAGTTTATAAAAATAATGTTAAATTATTAAATATATTGAGATAAGTAACAAAGTAGAGATAAGTAACAAAGTTAGAGTGACTTACTCATATATTAACCATGAAACAAGGATTCACCGCAAACATTACAACAAATAACTTGATGAAGATCATTCTACAATCTGATCACAGCTGGAATAAAGCTTCTAGTTTACCCTTAATATTGAGCCTTATGGTGGAGAAGGCAAGACTATTAGAATTAACCGCATAGAATATACCACATAGTGGATGCCTAGAATTATGAAAAATCTTACGCAATTTGCATAAAGAACTAAACTGAACTATGATGCAAGAGAATGCCATGTCAGGAATAAGGAGTTTAATACAGCACAAGTAATAATTTAAAAAATCCAAATGAGAGTCAGTAACTGAAGACCAAGCAGGAAAAATGTATTTAAAGTGTTGCTGAAGGAGAGAATTAGAATATTCTGTATGGATAGATTTATCACCAAAAATCTTGATAGACTTTTTGTGCAATTGAAGAAGAAACAGACCCGATATGTCTCTCAACAGTAAATTTTCAGTTAAGAATTGCAACTAGAATTTCAGAAAATTATAAACTTGTAAAGAGACATTGTAAAAGAAATCTCTGGATGTTGAGTCACTGTGATTGACCTACTTACGGTCATACCTTGAGTTTTGTTAGGGTTCAACTTCATTCCCCATAATTTGTATCTACATTAATTCTAGCTAGGTCTCTATGAAGGGGTTCTGAAAATACAGATCAACACTTAGGAGATGGAATTGATGCAAAGAGAATATTATCCTCTGCATATGCCACATGTATCATACATATATAATGTGAAAATTAATGACCCAGGAACATTACCCTGAGGAACACACGATATTACATTTCTATAGTCGGAAGGGTGCCCATCGATAGCTACCCTTTGCAATGTATTACTTACAAATTCAATAATGGTGCCAGGAAGAGACCCACTTGCTCTTCTCTAAGTATACAAACAACTGCTCCTTGATTAACACAAAGGCAGAACTTAAATCAAAGCTAATCGTACAAAAATCTGAGCCCAATCCAGGGGTATATATATATATATATATATATATATATATATATATATATATATATCTATATATATATATATATATATATATATATATAGATATATATATATATATATATATATATATATAGATATATATATATATATATATATATATATATATATATATATATATTGTACAGTATAGGTTTAGAATTTACTAAACCCAAACTGCAAACAAGGGAACAGATGATTTCCCTGAACATAAGAATGTAAACATTATGGGAGCAACCGAAATTGGGTGGTAATTAGTAGAGCTATAGTTAACATTATCACATTTACCAAGTGGAGTAGCATCAATTCACCAACAAGTGCAAAAAGAATCCCTTTTCACCAATTTGTGAAAAATGACAGAGGAGCTAAGGAAAAATACAATTTTGGTTTATACATCCGTAAGCATCAAGGTCCAGTAAAACTTTTGTATTCATGGAAACCAATAGCTAATCCATAATAATTTAGTTTCAGGGAGACAGGAGTGAGAAAGATCAAGTTTCACATTACTCGGCATAATGTCAAACAGAGCCAAACAGGTAGTATTTTCCTGTAGACAATGAGCAACAAGGCCATATGATTTAAAAAAGTATGGAACTATTAATTCTACACCAAAGAGTAGGGATTTAAGAGTAGCATACCATTTATGGTCCAGGGGTGTACTAAATGGGATTTTCTTTCTTGGTCAAGTTTTATTTCTTTTAGTTAAAGCATAAACTCTCGGAATTTTACTTAAAATTTCCCATATACTGTTTATACCTCTTACATAACAAATAATTGACTCAAATGCATCTTCAGTGTCTAAAGCCGTACAATTTTTCCATATTAGTAATTATGTCTTATTCTGTACTTTTTTCAATCAAAATCTTGCCAAACACCTTCCCTGGTATACGAATTAATGTTTTGCTCATAAAATTCATTCATTTTCCTTTGCCACAGTTACCTAGAATAATTATTCCTATTGGGCAGCATCTCTGTTTTTCTCCTACCAGTCTTCAGGATATTACTTGTATTCCCTTAAACTCTTAGTGTCTTCTGTTTCCACTTAATAATGGCCCTGCTTACATCCTTAACCAGTCGCTTACACTAAACTTTTCTAGTGTTGCATTGTTCTTTTCTCATTCTTCTATCCTGCATATTCAACAAATCTTTAGGTGCTCTGTCCATTGATCCAGCATTGCATTTTCCTTGAACAGCATCTTTCTACATGCTTCTTATATTTTGAGAGCCATTTGGCTGTTGACCTTCCTGTCTTCCTTTACTTCCCAGTAAAACTGCGATTTGTTTTCCTTAAAGTTCCTATACATCTTCTCCCTCTGTTTATTATTGGCCTTTCTTTTTTCACCCACTCTGCTTATTATTGTTCATACTTTTTTCTCCCTCCTCCTTATTCTTACTAACCTATCTATCTTACTGTATTCCTGCAACTGTTCTCCTGTGTCATTCTGCTACTGTTTCGAATTATTTCAATTTTATTTTCTCTGTAACTTTTATCCTAGACTAAAATTTATCTATTTTTTCCATACATGTTTTTTTTTCACTTCCCTCTTATCAAATTCCTTATCTATTATATTCAGAGCTACATTTTCACTCTATTCCCTACTTTATTTTTGCTGCAACTTATTAATGACTAAATATACATCTTGTCAGTCCTTCCTTTTACTTATAGTCTTTAATTTCACAAATTCTAGCAAACTCTTCCTCTTATATTTTCTCTTTCTCAAATATACTTGTAAATGCTCTTCTGGGTAAAGGATGTTTTTAGAAAAAGTCAGGCTTATTTACAAGCATATTTTCTTGGGCACATTTGTATATATGGTCAATCTATTGGATATTGTCTTGCTAGGGCATTGTCACTGCCCCTTGCCTCTGCCATTCATGAGTAACCTTTGAACCTTTAAAAGGGCTCGGACATGTCATAATAATTGCATTAGATTATGTAATTTACTATGTAACTTATGACAGTAAAATATATATAATCTTTTTTTGCACCTAAATACAGGAATTCCATCGTCTTGGATATATTTTACTGTTATAATTAGATAGTAAACTACATTATCTAGAACTATAACATTTAATGTAATTATTATGGAGTCCCTGCCTTCAATGATAATTTCTCGGTGTATCTTACTATTGTTGTTGAATTTGAGGTTTTAGTGTGGTTGAATGAAAAGACTTATAGAAAATATCAAGTAAAATAATCCCTCAGATAAGGTTGTTTTTTAACTAGATATTGAAGAACATGTCATGAGACAGTTGTAAAATTAGTCTATTCTAGAGAAAAATTAGCTTGACAAATGAACTTGGAAAAATGATAGTTTTTTAAAAAGAAATGATTGCGAATGTATGTAGATGTTAATTAGAAGAACAACTTTTTCGTTTCAAAGATTTATTGAAGAGAGTAATTGTGAGTTTCTATCATTTTTGTTTAAGGTTAACAATGTTGGATTCTTAACGACTTAAAAAAATCCGAATACATTAGCATTGCAACAAGGGCAGCTTAATGACATTGTTCTTAACTAAGTATTTTTATGTAATATACATTTATGTTTTGGGCTCTTGATTCCAGCGTGTTGTTAGTAGGATAAACAAAAAATGTATTTATTATTTTCACTAATTTTTACCACGTGATGCTTGATTTTCTTATTCAGTATAATATATGAGAAACTACCAAAGAAAACAGGTTAAAAGTTATTAGAAGTAGACCCAGATATTTTTGTAGCCTCGCGAAAACCAATACTAAAAATCAGTTTATGGTTTTACTTCTCATTTTACATCGTTGTCATTTACCATGTATACGATGTAAATTGATTCATTGTTATCTCGTATTTGTCAATATGCATTTAATGTATGTAAAACCCTGCAATAGTTGCACTGTGTTTATTTTGCTTGTAGTAGCCAGTACTCAACATTTTATTATCAGATCAACATTAAATTATACCCGCTTACTCTAAAGACAGGGAGTATAATTGGGTCGTGTACTACCTTAAAAGAATCTCCTGAAATAGAATATAACGTGTTTGTGTTTATAGATATTAACTTAATTATCACACCCTATTTTTAGGAAATTAAAAGAAAAGTTTCAATACCTTTCGTTTGCTTTTGAAGTTATCTGTTTGGCGTGATGTTTTCGCAACGGCTGGATCACACAGTTTACAACCTGTAGGGAAATAATTTCTTTATTATTGCTATTTTATATTTTACTCTTTTGCTGGCAGAATGTGTTACTCTTCTATTTTTAGCAAATCTAATGGCGTGAGTCTGCTAGTCCCTTGTTCGTCTCCATCAGTGCTCTCACCTAATAGAGAAGTATTTGAATCACTGCATTGATCAACAGAATCCCAATGGGATTTAAATGAATAGGAATAAATCCTTTTGGTTTGCTTTGGACTAGAACCTGGGACCATTGCGTGACCAGTATACATATTGGTATCAATATTGATTTTATTGTTGACCTCTTAAAAAACGAAAGAAAAATTATTGCTACATTAGATAAATAGGGTTAGGAACATATAGGCGAGAACCTAGTTCGAAAATTAAGTAACTATAATAAGGTTGATTAGAAGTGTTGATAAAAGAATAGATTATAATTTTGTGTGATATTGGTGAAAAGAAAAACACATGTACTACTTATGAAAATGATAATGTGAATGTTGAATACAACACTTGAGCATTTGTAATGAGTTAAACCCGAAATATGATAAGAAAATGAATACGTTTTAAGGCCAAGTAATTAGTAACATTAAACAGCTGAAAGGTCTTGAGTCCTAGAATCAAAATAAATTCTGTAAATTTCATGAGTGTTTCACTTCTGATAAAGACCGTTTATTAAAATCACGGCTTAATTTTAATTATGATTATGGATTATGGTGTCTTGAGATTGAAATTTTCCTCAAAATTGCTTTCCTAATGGAGAAATTATAGAAAATTACTATCTTCGATGACGTCCAATCACTGCTCTTTGTTGAAACACCTACCAATGGGGGAGAATATAAAAGGTCCATTATAGCCAAGAGCATAAAGTTTAATAATGCCTGCATCCCCATATGTAGTTTGCTCTTGTAGATACATGTCAATGTTACCAGAATCTAGATAGAATCTAGATACATTCTCAAAGAGTACTTCAAGTAGAAATCTACCCACTTTATTGGATCTATCACTGCTTTAAAAGGTGTATATGGCTACATAAAAGCCTATTAACCTATATGCCCAATATTTCAAATTGTGAAATGATTGCCCAATTTAAATTGTTAAAACAGCGTAACATTTTAAGTTAAAATTTGAGGAAATTGAGATATTGTTGAGAAGAACATGAATTTCATTGGATAGTTGATAACATTGCTCTTTAATATATTTGTTTTATTTTTTTCTATTTATGTATTATAATTTATTCTTTACCCCTCCATTATTTGTGCAGTGTACTGCTTTCCTTATTAGGGAAATTACACTTGCAGCATTCTTTATTATTTAGTGTACTTGAACAATACCTTGGCTCCCTCTTAGTGATCTGTACTAAGAAGGCTCCTTATACTACCCATAGGGTCTAGATGCACATTACATCGAGAAAGATGTAGTTGCTATGGGTCATTCCTTTGGCATCCCCTTTGACAACATTTAAATGAGTATTGTTCAGGAATGCATTTTTAAGGATCCTAACCTTTCCTCCTATAGTGCATACCTTCGTTCATGTAGACAACAAAGAAGAAATGACCAATTTAAAGCAAACTTTAAAATATTGTAGTATCCTTTGCTAGCCTTGCTAGAAGGAGCCTTCCTTTAAAAATCTTTTGATGTACTCATCTCTAAGACTTTTCCATGCTTAAATTCAGTAGCATACACAAAGGACACAAACTTAGGCATTCTCCTAAGTGACCGTAGTGAATGTTCCAAAGGATTCATGACGAGTGATATCACTGCATTTATTTATGAAGTATTTTCCATTTTATTCTTCTCATTAAATATACAAGCAACTTGACTGTGCCTCCCAGTTTACGGTTAATAATAAAAAATCTATCTGCAGCTTTATGATACAAACAAAAAAATCTTATGTTAAATAATCCTTGCAACTGAATTAGATAGGATTATGTTGGCTACATGGACTCTGAATACAGATAAGAGGAATGTACCCAGTATGAGTTCAATTTGTACTACGTATAACCTTTAAACCCCTATTAGATTATCAGTATAATAATCTGATTACAAAAATTTTAAGACATTAATCCTACTGATTGAAAAGATAGTCGAGAGTTGTCTACCAGTAGGAAAGAGAAATGCGATCTTCTAGTTTGAAAGTCTAGGCCTAGGATGCTCCAGGGTTTACATTTGGATGACAACTTTGCATACAAAA
This sequence comes from Palaemon carinicauda, assembly GCF_036898095.1. Taxonomy (NCBI): domain Eukaryota; kingdom Metazoa; phylum Arthropoda; class Malacostraca; order Decapoda; family Palaemonidae; genus Palaemon; species Palaemon carinicauda. Next base: position 293,983,392 of record NC_090725.1, on the reverse strand, counting down.
AAAGCCACATCCAAGGAGTCATTGGGAGGCATTATGAAAAGAAACAAAACAGCAAACCTGTAAGGCAGAGCCTAATATACAATATACCATGGATATGATTGATAGTAACCAGGACTGCTTATTACTACACATTCTTGATGCAATATGTATTTTGAATGATAAACCCTCCCAAAATAGCATTGGTATTGAGAGGATATCCAAAGTCATTTGTCATTATCTTGGAATATTTTTGAGGTGAAGCCATTTGAAAACTAAGAGGAATCTCAAACGGGCGCAAACTCTTTCCTTCTTGGTTGACTGTAAATATTGTCTTTGCATTTTCCCTTTGACTCGGTTTTACTTTAACCACCTCCTAAATTTCATCAGGTTTCTCTTGTTTTGCTGTTTAGGGTACGTGTGGGAGAAGGGATCATAGCTGGAAATGGATTTGTATTCAAAGCTTTTTGTAAGAAATATAAGTGGTGTCAGACTGTCCACTTTACTTCAATCCTAGGTGTATGAGTGTCGTTCCAGATGCCCATCATTACAGATGAATGGGAGATTATTGCATGTTTGCATGGGCTTAGTCAGAACAAGGTTGAACCTCAACCTTTCAACGTGAAAGCAGGGACAACAGGTTTAAGTCATGTACAGCATTCTTTGTAACATGTAACGTTTGAGCCTCAACCTCTCAACGTGAAAGCAGGGAAAACAGGTCCAAGTCATGTACAGCATTGTTTGTAACATGTAACGTTTGAACCTCAACCTCTCATCGTGAAAGAAGGGAAAACAGGTTCAAGTCATGTACAGCGTTGTTTGTAATTTTTAACATTTCAACCCATATCTTTCAACGTGAAAGCAGGGACAACAGGTTCAAGTCATGTACAGCTTTTTTTTTTTTTTTTTTTTAATATGTAACGTTTGAGCCTCAACCTTTCAAAGTGGAAGCAGGGACAGCCGGTTCAAATCATTTACGACATTGTTTGTAATATGTAACGTTTAAACCTGAACCTTTCAACGTGAAAGCAGGGACAACAGGGTCAAATCATGTACAGCGTTGATTGTAATATGTAACGTTTGAACTCGAACCTTTTACCGTGAAAGCAGAGACAACAGGTTTAAATCATGTACGGCGTTGATTGTAATATGTAACGTTTGAAATTGAACCTTTCAATGTGAAAGCAGGGGCAGCAGGTTCAAATCGTGTGTCGTGTAGTTTGTAACACGCAATTTATGTATCCGAACCATTGATTCAAATCATGTATTTTGTAACACGTAACATATGAATCCGAACCTTTCAAATTGAAGCAGGGACAACAGGTTTAAATCATGTTCAGTGTAGTTTGCAGCTCTTAATTCCATTGATGTTTACTATTTTTTCCCTAATGTATTGCACAGTTTTTGGCATGCTTATTGATTACAAGATCTTGTCTGCAGCTACTGTTCAATTAATTCAATTGATTAGTTATCATTGGATTCTAGAGCATCCTTTCATTTGATTTTCAAAATTCTAAATATTATTTAGAATGATGAGGCTTCAGTCAGGCAAACACCCCCCCCCCCCCACAAAGACTACCGGGCTCCGTCAAAAGAAGTACCCTCCCTCCCCCATGCTTGGGGCTTGCACACATTCCTTTCAATGCAGTATTGCATACACCCCCTCCCTTCCACCTCAACCCTCATATCCTCGCATTCTTCAAGCTCGGTATATCAGTCATGAAGTTGCTTTGAACCCGGAAAACCTTTCCAGATTTACCTCAATTTCACCTTTCGTATCTCTCAAGAATTTGGACTCAAAGAATTCATAATTACACTTAGGCAGAACCAACCCTCCAACCCCAGATCTACCTCTAAAAACAGAGGTAATGTCATTTAGATATAGCTTCTGTTTTTCGCTCTTATACTGTACTTACTTTAAAATTTTCACTCTACGGTAACTGAAACATTTCTCCATTCTAATTCTAATACATAGTTTGTTTTTTTTTATCTTTTTTACTTATATATTTACACCTATTTTCTTTTTAACAATATAAAGCATCGTCTAAGCTGATATAGATTCTAATAAAGACCCAATATTAGCACACTTTAGTTCCAGCGAACTTTGAAATAGGCACCACAGTTCTGTGTAAGACTGATCTCCATTCTGATCATACCGTATTTGAAGTGTAGCGAAACCTTAACGCCTATTTTATATATATATATATATATATATATATATATATATATATATATATATATACTGTATATATACATATATATATATTTATATACATATATATACATATATATATATGTATATATATATATATATATATATATATATATATATATTTATATACATATATATATATTTCTCTTTGTATAAGAACGGGTATTTTTGTTAGTAAAATAAAACCTATATGAACACATATACGCTCAAATGAATGAAATGGACATCCGACAGTAATTACTGACCTTTCAATAACAGAAAAGGATATCACAAAAATAGGGGACGGATTGTTGTGGTGTGTGGTTTCAAAGCAAATTAAATGCTACTGAAGCACCAATCTATATATATATATATATATATATATATATATATATATATATATATATGTATGTGTATATATATGTATATATATACACATATATACATGTATATATATACACATATATACATATGTGTATATATATATATATATATATATATATATATACATGTATATATATGTGTATATATATACATATATATATATATACATATATATATATATATATATATATATATATATATATATATATATAGATTGGTGCTTCTGTAGTATTTATATACATATATATATGTATGTATATACATATATATACACATATATACATATATATATATATATATATATATATATATACATATATATATATATATATATATATATATATTATACGTGATTAAGATAACAAAATAATAGTAGTGAGGATTATTGTATTAATGGTTGAGACTGCTACTAATCTTTAAAAATTTTTTTAGACTACCTCTTGTTTGTCTTAAAGTTTTTTAGTCAATATATGATAGATCTAATTTAATGTTGCTATTCTTAAAATCTTTTATTTTAATTGTTCATTACTTCTCTTGTTTATTTATTTCCTTGTTTCCTATCCTCACTTTGTCATTTTTCCCCTGTTTGATCCCTTGGACTTCTAGCATCCTGCTTTTCCAACTAAGATTGTATTGTTGTTGTCATCAGTTGATTTCTAATTCTATTTTTTTTTCACATTTGACTTGCATGTTACGCTGTATTTAGCGATTATTATATCTAAATTTATCATTTTACTGTATTCTTTGTATATTTTTAATACTAGCTGATTTATAATGAAAAAATTCACGTTTTCACATGTGCTATTTAACATTAAACTGTATTTGGCCATCTCGTAACAAT